>NW_009939621.1:161724-169771 GCF_000696875.1 Nestor notabilis | reverse complement strand
TGCTTTCTCACATTTGGGCCGTTATCCCTGTATTTATTCCCAACTGAAGCTAAACCCATCCCATTTGTATTTATTGGCAACAATAGATGGTTTCAGAAATCTGCCCACGTGTGTCTCCAGCAGCTTAAAACCTGGTTCTGCAGTCTTAAGTAAGGTCCATTCCATTGCATGTAGTTTGAGGATCCTGCCTGCAAGTGCTTTTTGTTCTAATTCATTACTTTGAACACTTGCATGATAAATGAAGATCATTTTTTTCCTGCTTTACTGCCCTATGGGGCAGCCCTCATGTACTCTATTAACTGGGAAGTTATTTTGTGGATGAGGGAGATTAGCTTTGTATTGCTGATACATTTAGGCTGTTAGATCACTTAGTATACATCATCCTGCCACTTCAGCTTACTAAGGAAGGGAAGATTTTCTTTGGCTGCTGGTCTAAAGAGGTATTGTTCAGGCATACATAACGTGTTAGCTTGAATGGCCTTGTCATAACAAGCTCTTTAAGAACTCTCCTGCTCCTGCAGACTAATTAATTTCTCACCCATTTGCCTCTGAGGCCTAGATTTACAAAGGAATTTGGGCATGTTTCTCTTTAGGAGGAACTTAAATTTATATGCCCACCACAACAGTTTGTAAAGCTGCTTCTCCCGAGCTAATTAAACACCACAGTTCTCATGCTGGTTTACTTAGACACTTGATTTTCTGCTGCTGCTGCTGCTTTCTTCTGCTGCACAGAAAAGCTGCTGTTGTGCCTACATGGGGCTGATAAGCCCTTTGCTGAAGGTAGTTTGGGGTTTGACAGTTAGGCAGTGTTCTGCCATACTGAAGTCTTTGAGTCTGACCTAAGAAGAATGAATTTGAGCAAGTTTGAAGCAGGGTCCAGCACAACAGAGAAGCAGGTTTTATTTTCTCAGACTGTGAACTGGCTTTGCCTTGAGTTCGAGCTCTCCAAGACTTCATAGAATCAGAAAATGGTTTGGGTTGGAAAGGAGCTTAAAGCTCCTCCAGCTCCAACCCCCGTCACGGGCAGGGACACCTTCCACTAGAGCAGGTTTATGGAAGAGAAGGAAGTTCTATGCATGTATTAAAGGGCAGCCTGAGAGGAGGTGAGATGGGAGAGGAAATTAAAGAGTAGCAGTACTCAGTGCTCCCCTCCCATGGCGGTGCTGCTTTTTCTCAGAGGGTCTTTTTGCAATCTATCTTATCCTGTTTACAAAGGGGAGCAAGAAAAGAAAAATAACATGGAAAAGGATCCATGCTGGGGACTACTCCTAACTGCTACTCCAAGATTTTCCCCTGCAAGACAGCTCCTAAAATGTGTCAGGCCTCAAGTAGAGTTTCTTTTAAATGGAGTTAATGAAGGAGACTCATATTGACAACAGTAGGATCTTAGAGTTACATATTCAGCACATCAGTAATAGCTGTATTCCTTATGAAGTTTGGAAGGAAAATGAAGCAGTTGCTTTAGTTAATACACAGCACCCTATTTGTATATAGGCCTGTGATTCTATTTGGGTAAGGATTAAGCTGATGAAGGCAAACTCACATAACACACCCCAGATGATGGGATGTGGACGTCCCAAATGATAGAACCTGAGACACAGCGTAAGTGGCCTGTGGAATGGTACTAAATAGTAAACTCAAACTTGTAAATGAAGCTGGATTAGTTCCTGCTCCTCAAGAAACAGAGGTTGACGTTTGTCCAAAAAGCTTTGGAATGATTGGCACAGGAAAGGAGAAGATGTGGCAAAAAGAATCCTCTGCAAAGAGCAAAGTTAGTGTGGTTTTACTCCTTTGTGTAGCTGTCAGGAGAGTCCACTCTTGCAAGAAGTCACTCTGAGAGGATTCAGACTCACTTTTGAGGAGTTTATGATGGCCCAGGACAGGCCCTAAATACATAGCTGTACGGTCAACAGTAGTAATTCATACAGCACAGCTCGGTCCCATAAAATGGTGTTAACAGTCCAAATTAACATAATGTGGTGGTTTCTTGGGTGATTGACTCTTCAAATCATAGAGCTTTGTAAATGTTCCTACAGGATCTTCCTGCTTTTCAGTAAAGCTGTCCTCTGGGGTGTCTTCTGTAGTTCATACAGCATTAAACACGGTTGAGGTTTTAGCACTTCAGGATACAAGTAGTTGGCCAAGCGGAGCTTGGAGTTGTGATAAAGTAATTGCTTCAGCCTTTGGTTAAATGTCTGTATTGCTCATGAACGTGCCTGACAGCTGTGATTTATCCTTTCCTTCTTTTCCAGTGATCGACACCATACATCCAACGCGATTCCCGTTCCAAAGAGACAGAGCTCTAGCTTCGGCAGGTTGGATATTGGCTTTTCCAGTGGGCTTCCTTCTCCAGATAAAGGACTCCGAAAACGAGCCAGCACGGGGAACGAGAGACTGCAGCACAAAACTCCTCCTCCTAGCTACAGCTCGGCTTTAACACAACCTGTTGCCATCACAACCCGTGTAGGAGAGTTAGATAAAAAACCTGGATCGATATCTTCTTCCTTGGATACCTCTATGGACTCCTCGAAAGGAAATACCAAGAAAGGTGAGAACTTATGCAGCAGTTTAAATGGAGAAAATGGGAGCTTAAACAACACCCAAGACCAGCAGGAGTCTTTCCTAGGACCTACTAGTGCAATAAATGGGGCTTTCCTGCCTGGTGAGTGCTCTGGCACCACAAGCAACGAGCAGCCCTGTGAGTTCCGCCCCACGCTCAACCCCGTCCTTTGCTGCACCGTGGAGCAAGCAGAGGAGATCATGGGGATGGAAGCGACGGGGTTCAGCTCGGGAGATCAGCTGGAAGACTTTAACTCCATCCCAGTGGAACACGCCGTGGCGGTGGAATGTGATGAACAAGTCCTAGGGGAGTTTGAGGAGTTCTCTCGAAGGATCTATGCACTGAACGAGAACGTGTCCAGCTTCCGCAGGCCGCGGAAGAGTTCGGACAAGTGAGCTGGGACCAGGGGGTTGATAGCAGACATTGAGGTGAAATCAGTGATCTGGGAATAGAAGTAAAATTGCACTTATTCTTTATATTAATTATATAAAAAAGAAAAATAAAAACAGCTAAAGCTATTTCCTATGGTGGTAGACAAATGGACTTGAGCACGGTAACACAGGATCATGGTATATTCACAGCCCAGGTACATTTTGATTCTGCTTCCAGTCCTCTTATATGGTATTTATAATCTGTTGGAAGGTTGGGGGTTTTTTTAGGCATTGGAATCCATTTATAAAGGCTTTCCTGAAAACAACTTCTAGTGCTGATCAGGCCCTTCTATGAGTATTTGTTTATTTCTTAATTATTCTTTAAAGTCAAATTTATTTTAATCCTTTTCAGAAGAAAAACCAAGAAGTTAATGTAAAAGCACATTTATGGTCAGATCTCTTTACTTTCTCCCATGTACTCCTGTGTTTCCTTGAGCAATGTAGTCAGTGTTCCAGAAATACCATGGATTTTTGTTTTCTTTACCATTGGACTGCTTTCTCTTGGCTGTGCTCTGTAGCCTTTCAAGTTCTAGTTTGCACTGATGGGTCTTCAGTTGGTGGTGTACACTTGCCAGAGAATGAGCACCTCTGTGATATCTGCAGTTTCCTTGCACCTGATGAATCAGAAATGACATTTAGTGTTTTCCTTTCCCTCCTTCTTTATACTCTTCCTACCAGTAGAAGCCTTTGAGGAGTAAATCATCTCTAAGGTTCCGTATAAAAGTCTCAGCCTGACCATTCCCCACTTCAACCTCATCAGCAGAGACCTAACAAATGCACCAAGTGGGGTTCAGTGGCCACCTTCTGAGGTGTCCAACGGGGTCCATGTGCCATGAGGCACTTCACAAGAGCCTTCATGATAAAACCCCACCTAAAAATGCAGTCAGCACTTTGGAATTAGGCAAATCCGTGGAATCTGTAGAAAGGAGGCACTCAGCATCATTCATCTCAATGAATACCCTTTTAACCATCTGTACTCTGAAGGAAGAAACCTCCAGTGCTTTGCTGGAGATGTGGTTTTGCTCTTAGGTAGGTTACCACTGGCACATGTGTTCAGCTGCACTAATGGGAAAGCAGTTTGCAGCCTGTTTAGTGATTCCTGGTATTTGTTTCAGTTTGGATTTCGTTGCTCTTTGCTTTCTATATTGTATACCCAAGAATTGGGGCTCGGGTTTGAGCTCTCAAATATAAAGATATATAGCAGAATAAACACCACTTCCTCATGCCTGGCTTTTTTCCCCCTGCCCCTCCCTGGTCTATGCTTCCTTTTGAACCAATGACCTAGTCTTTTTCCTAACTTCACATAAGGCTAGCCTAAATTAACTTCAAATGTGGATATGTATAACCTCAACTCTCTGTTGTCGAAGCAAGACGTGTATGTGAGAACCAATATACATCATAATAGCACTCTTCTAGAATATGCATCTTTCCAGGTAACACCTTAATGATCATATTAGAACTATATTCACATTTCTTCTGTTAGCTTTTAAGGGTTGTGTCTGCAGTTGTGTTGCTGGATCGAGCCTTGCTACAGTGATTCATGGTCTTTGGTCTGTCCCACTAGGATGTGCTAGGTGGAAACAGAAGCCTCGATTCTGTAAGTCATGATTTTAGGTGCAGATTGGGCATGGAATGGGACACATCCATGAGTATCTTCTCCCCTGAATAAGCTCCTTTATTCCAACTTCATGAAGAGCTTCCCCTTTAAGCACTCCATGACATAGGTAGGAAGCTCTTCCTGTGCATTGATGTAGAGAAGGAGGAAATGAACACCTGAAAGCACACCACTTACTCATGAAGTGGGCAGAAGATACTCTGTCCAGTGACCCTCTCTTGCCATCTTCTGATAGCACTATCATTTTAGGTGCAATTGGGTGACACCGAGTCAACTGTGCACCTGCAGGACCTCAGAGCAGCACAGACCTGTTTGTAGGCACCCTCTTTTCCTCTATGACAGAAAGGCATTAGCTTCTGTGTGGTGGTGACTTTGCAAAGCAACCCAAAGAGTAGTTGTGCAGCCGCTGTGTTTCGTAGGCAAACATGGAGCGTCTCCGTTGCAATTCAGCCACGTGTGAGATTAGGTTCATAGAGCATCAGTGGGGCTTGGGATTGGTTTTTATCACTAGTTGCAGATTTTCTCAGGTTGCACCCAGCCAAATGAAGTCATTTCCCTCCCCTTGATGTCCTGTTGCTGGTCCTGTTTGAACCCTGTACTTGATGTGGCAGACGCGACAGTTGACTCCTGCATCTGCCGCACGAGTCTGCGACGGGTTTCCTATGGATGTGTCTTTAGTAGCCCTAAACTCGTCCCTGTGTTTCTCTTCCACTTTTACCACTTTCCATCTGGAAGGCGGTGGGAAGGGGGACGGTGTCGTGGGGCTAGTTAAAGCATTAACAAAGCTCTCATTGCTGTGAGGACGGGGTTGAACACCCTCCAACCACCTCATAGCCGCTGCCTTTGTGTTTATTTCTTCCCCCTCTTTAAATAGCTTTGAAAAGAGCATAGTGGGAGAGAAACAAAGAGTAGGTTTGGAGGTGAGATGATATATCACAGCGTGCTTTCAACTGTCAAGAGCCTTTCAGTTCCTGCACAGCTGTGACACTGTTAAATGTCTGCAAATGTCTTCAAGTGGAGAACACATTTCATTGCAATCCTTTCCCCTCACCAGGAATTCCTGAGATTTTTGAGATTATTAGTTTTGGAAGATCTTATCCCACTCTATTTTTCTAGCAAGCACAACAGCGTTGGCTTATCCTTGCTTGACCAGGTATTTAAAATAAGCAAACCCAGAACATCCCCTAGTAAATGCCACATTAAAACCATGTTGGTAATTGCAGGAAAGCTCATCTGTATTTATAAAATAAAACTGATTAGTATCTCTCAACTTATGTGTCTTCTCTTCATGGCTCCTCTCTGTTTGTTTTCTTTCCAAGCCTGATTTCAACCACAATGTCCTTCCCCAGCCCTTTCGCTTATCATTCATCGAGCCCATATTGATCCAAATGGGAATATTTGGGCAAAGAGGATGTGCTGAAGACCTGGCTGCTTTGCTGGCTTCAAATCCTGATTCACGTGAGATGGGACTGCAGTTCTTTTTCAGTCTCCTTCCAAACTGATGGCATACAGCTGGAAAAACAGCTACAGGCTTCAGGAGGGCTGGGACACAGATGGATTTGCTAAAGCTTTTATGGATAGTGGAAGCACCATGTTCCCTCATCAGGGAGACATCGCTGCGCCTCCTGCAGCTCTGTGATCTGAGCTAACAACACGTGTCCACCTAAAGTGCTGATGTTCCTCTCAAACAGGAGTCTGCCGCATGGGTCCTGGGAGGAGAATGTCCATGCCATGGAGTTGCTGGGGAAAGCAGAGTAAAGCGAAGATTATAGAATGGGTTGGGTTGGGAAGGACCTTAAGATCATCCAGTTCCAAGTCCCTTGCCATGGGGACACACTAAACCATGTCACCTAAGACTCCATCCAGCCTGGCCTTGAACACTGCCAGGGATGGAGCATTTATCACTTCTTTGGGCAGCCTGTTCCAGCACTTCCCCATCCTCACACTAAGGAACCTCTTCCTTATATCTAACCTGGTGGTTGGACTTGATCTTAAAGGGTTTTTCCAACCTAGTTGATTCTCTGAAGAGCTGCAGGGACCCTCCAGGCATCACAGGGGTAACAGGGTTGGTTTTGGTGTTTTACAGTGTTTGTCCATTTTCCATTCAATACTATGGAAACTGGTTTTCCACTTAGGAATTGCATCAGCTCTGCTGCTGCTGAAGGCAGGGACAGGCCAAGGGCAATGGCTTGAACCTGCCAGAGGGGAGACTGAGATGAGCTCTGAGGCAGAAGCTCTTCCCTGTGAGGGTGCTGAGGTGCTGGCACAGGGTGCCCAGAGAAGCTGTGGCTGCCCCATCCCTGGCAGTGTTCAAGGGCAGGTTGGACACAGGGGCTTGGAGCAACCTGCTCTAGTGGAAGGTGTCCCTGCCCGGGGCAGGGGTTGGAGCTGGAGGAGCTTTAGGGTCCCTTCCAATACAAGCCCACTCTATGAAGGTGGCAGATGGTAGCAGCACAGCATAGCGACTGGGTTACCCATCCCTACCCAGACTCTAATCCCAGCTCTACTTCTCAGCAACTACGCTGACTGTGAGTCTCCTTGGTCTTCTCCATTGGAGAAGGCAATATCCTTCCTTGCTGGCTGCTTCATTGCTGTTGATGCCAAGTACTTCCGTTCTCAGCTGAGACTTGCACGGTTACAAGCAATGGAGGCACTTTTTGGGGAAGAAAGTCTCCTTTTCTTTGCAGGGTATATCCTAATGGAGGATGTTCATGGACTCCGTGGTCCTTCCTCAATGAAACTCTGCAGCAGGAGCCTGTTATCCCTTCTTTCCAGCCCTGGTTTTAATGTTCTGCTTCCAGGAGCCTGGCTATGGTGGTTGGTCTGAAGTTAGGCAGAGTCTTGGCAGAGCTGGGGTTGTCCTCTGTGGTTTCACCAGCTCTGCTCAGAACACGGCTCCTGCCTTTGGGAATCATGTTCTCATTGTGATCTTCTTCTCCCTGTAAATTTACAACAGTGGTGAAATTTCACAGCAACCTGGTCCACCCTCCATGGTTTAACTGGAGACATGAGCACAGAGACAGAGACAGAGGAGCCTTATGTGTGTCTGTTTTCTATGTGCCCTGTGTGGGACCAGGAGGGAAGGATCCCTGGAGGGGAGATGGGGCATCTGCCAGACACAGTGCAGAGGTTTTGATAACATCTCACATTCGTGGTAATCTCACCGAGTTCTTGCTTTGTTTCACAGTTTAAACCAATTTTGGGAGGAGCAGCAATAAACCAAGTTGGGGCAGTGTGTGCGTGAACCCAGAAACCACCCGTGTGCTGGGCTGCATCGAAAGGAGCATGAGCAGCAGGTCATGGAGGTGATTCTGCCCCTCTGGTGAGACCCCATCTGCAGCACTGGGTGCAGCTCTGGTGTCCTCAGCACAAGAGGGACGTGGAGCTGCTGGAGTAAGTCCAGAGGAGGCCCCGGAGCTGCTGGCGGGGGTGGGGCAGCCC
>NW_009939621.1:143715-161572 GCF_000696875.1 Nestor notabilis | reverse complement strand
GTCCAGAGTGTAGATTGAGATGAGCTCTGAGGCAGAAGTGTTGGAAGGGACCTTAAAGCTCCTCCAGTCCCACCCCCTGCCCCGGGCAGGGACACCTTCCACTAGAGCAGGTTGCTCCAAGCCCCTGTGTCCAACCTGCCCTTGAACACTGCCAGGGATGGGGCAGCCACAGCTCCTCTGGGCACCCTGTGCCAGCGCCTCAGCACCCTCACAGGGAAGAGCTTCTACCTTAGATCCAACCCGAACTTCCCCCGTTTCTTGGTGCTCCTTTATCATTTACCTGATCTAGTTTTACCATCCAGCCTCTGGGTTTCATACTTGTCACCTATGAGATGGAGCCCTCCTGTTATGGATCACCTCTCCCAGACCCTGAACACTGATACAAAGCAAGTGCAGGTCCAATACCTGCTCCTAAACCTTTACCTTTACTTCTGTGTGTCTCTCTAACAACCTTTCCCCCTGTGCTAGCAGGAAATGCTCTCATCTGAAGTAGGTGGAGGGCCCCGGTTGGTTTGGCTCCAGCTTGTTTTAACAGCGATAACTTTGTCAACAGCACATGGTGTGACAACACGAGGCGGTTGTTTGGCTGCTCCACGGAGGAGACTTGCTAAATTGGGGTAGGATTTGTCCTGGGTGAGAAGTCCAAGATGCTGTCAGCTGTGCTGGGAACTGCAGATGGCCGGAGAGGGAAGCTTTAGTCGTCCCTGCCCTGACATTAGCCAGATATGAGGCACTGGAGGACGTGGCTGATCAGCACAGGCTTGCTCTGTGCCGTGAAGCTTCCAGCATTAATGAAGAGTATTTGTGCCTCAAGTGAGTATCTGTCAAGGGTTCGGGTTAGGAGTAGAGGAGTAGAGCAGCATTTTCATGCTCTTTGGCTGAGCATCTCTGAACTCGTGCCACTGCTGTGATTTTCAGCGTAAGAAGTAAACCAGACACAATCGACCCTTTGCTACCTGGAGGAGCTTAAAACTCCTCCAGCTCCAACCCCTGTCCTGGGCAGGGACACCTTCCACTAGAGCAGGTTGCTCCAAGGCCCATCCAACCCATCCTTCGCAACTTTACCAACCAACAACAAGTGGCTCAAACAACTTTAGCAAAGCCATTTCTTTAGAGAAGGTGTGTAATGGGGTGTTTGCATCCGATTCTTGTCTTCTGCTTTGGAATGACTTTTAAATCCAGGACGTGACTTGTACCTGCAATTTGAGCTTCCACTTGCCATCCCCTTGGTAAGATTCCTTTTCTGATCCCTCTTGTGCAGAGCCAAGCCCGTGCTGCCCACTCTGTGTGCCCCATGGGTGCTGCTCCATGCTTGCAGTGAGCAGTGGGCAGCAGAAGAGGACCAGCTCCCATGTCAGATTGCTTGGGATGGAGCATGAGAAAGCAATGGAGATCCTCAGCTTTCTGGTTCCAGCCTTCTTGCTTGTGTGCCTGCATCTGGGCTGTGGAGAAAAGGGGATGGGTGGATGGATGGATGGATGGATGGATGGGTGGATGGATGGATGGATGGATGGATGCATGGCACAAGCTGCCTGCAGCCCCTGAACAGGGGCAGGGCTGTGGCCGTGTGCCCGGAGAGGAAGGTGTAAATTACCCCTCCTTCCCCTGTGCACCTCTCCTGTTAATTCCAATGCTCTGGACTAATCCCAGTGTATCTTTAGCCAAAGGCCAGGGAGACACAGTTTGTTTTCACCTGCACGTGCTGCGAGTCTGTGTGGATGGGAATCCTGACTGTGCCTGGGACTTGGGGCTCCCAGGATGACCCAAGTGGCAGTGATTTAGACACGCACTAATAGAGGGATTCAGCCTCCCAACACATCTGACTACTCCTGAGCTCTTTGGGCAACCTCAAATGAAGCATCCCCAGCCAAGAAGCCCCGTGCACAGTGGATAAAGGCACTGGGGAGAGGAGGAAGGGGGCTCATCTCCAAGATGCAGCAGGTTCCTTTGGTCTAAGCTGGTTTATTTTCACAGGGAAAGATATAAATCAAGGCTGTGCTGGTCTCTATCTGGCCAGTTCCAGTCTGCAGTTCCTGACGGGTGACCCCAGGGTACGGTTGCATGCTCTCAGTGCTTATGTTTGACACAGTAATCCAAATTGACGTTCAGTGCTTGAATATACAATAAGTTCATTACAACTAAACCCTCCGGCTCAGGGATTTCCTGTTGGTAAGTCTCGGAAAAATCAGGATTCCCAACGGGATCGAGCTGAAAACGTTTGCAGATAAAATTCAACTTAGCAAGTGATGCCAAAATGGTTTTGGAGCCGAAGTGGAGCTGTATTTTCTGTCCAGTGCGGTGATGCTTTATCCTTCCTTATTGCTTGGGATTGGAGGAGGAGGCCCTGCCCTTCATAGCTCCCAAACAGGGTCTCGGTGCTGCTCCCGAGGGGAGCTCATTAGAAAGCAGTGGATGAATCCACAATCCTATGGCTAAGCACATTTCTTGTGTTTTTGGAACCCAAACTGTTGCCTCTTGTCCCACTTTCCGAAGAGCAAGAGGAAAATCTGCACAGCATCTTGCTGTGATCAGCCACGATAACCTCCACAAGCAGATAAGGCTTTAGATATCCCCCTCACCTCCGTCTCCCAAGCTCCCCGTGGCCACATGAGGGTTGCAACACAGTGGGGTGACTACTCAAGCCCTCGACCTGCTGGTTAATAAGCTGTTATGATGAGGTGTGAACTTGGCTTGGAAGTTGTGTCTCTGCCTGTAACAGGGGGGTTGGAACAAGATGATCTTAATGTCCCTTCCAAGCCAAACCATTCTATGTTTCTATGTCCATGCTCATCTGGCACATGGACAGCATCAATTCTGTGTCCACCTCCTCCCTTTGCTGACACTGATACCTTATAAACACAGATACAGCTCTCCGCATCCGATGGGGCTCAGCTGGGATCTTCAAGCTACCCATGGAATTTGAAGCTGGATTTCTAAGGGGAAAACTGTGTTCCAAAGGGGAGATGTGAAGTGGTTCTGTGTGGGGATGAGTGGTGGGAGAGGAACTGAGAGTTCTGCATCACCAGTGGTGCAAGAGCCAGAGGTGATGCTGTTACCAAAAGGAGGTGCGTGTCCTGCAATGTGTTAGCAAGATGGGATGCAAAGAAGGGATCAGGAAAGGTGTCGTTTCTATTCTCATGTCTGGTGCTGTGTGATGAGAAGAAATGCATGGACACACAGCGACTGGGCACTTGGTGTGTTTTAGGGTAAAACTCAGAACTATAGAAGTAGGAAATATGAGAGGAGGTGATCCAAGGAGTCTGTAATCCCTGCTGTTGGAGGCTGTAGGACAGACGAAGATGTATGGAGTAACCAGGACTGGAAGGACCAGCTCTGAAGTTTGAGTATCTTCAAAGATGGAGATGTCCTAACCTGGACCGTTGTTCCAGTGTTCGACCACCTTCATGGCGAAAGGCTTCTCCTAATGGGAATGTCTCATGTTCTAACTTGGGCTGTTGACTGTTCCCATCACTGAGCACCTCCCAGGAGGGCCTGTCTTCATCTCCACAGTGTCCCAGTTGGGGTTTGCAGACAGTGATAAAATCCCCCTTTGCCTTCTGCTCTCACTGCACCCCAATGCCCTGAGCTCCAGTCCCAACCAGCCTGGTGGCCTCACTGCATTCTTTTATCGTCTACCTGGTACTGGGGACCCCAAACTGGTCCCAGTGCCCTGTTTGACATGTGCTACATGGAGAGGGAGAATCACTTCCCTGGTCCTGGCGGCTCCACTTCTGAGCGTCTTTCCAGCTCCATGTTTCTGTTCATCCAAATCACACGTAGTCGCAATTCCCAAAGAATTCAATAAAAAGCTTGGGAAAAGGTTCATGTTCTTTCCTCCCCTGGTGGTTTTTAAGTTTAACACATCTTAAACCCAATTAATTTGGTAGTCCCTGGACGTACAACATCCCATATGGCTCCTGTGAGAAGAACATGTGATAAAAGGAGGATTATCACTTGTAGAGCAGCACAATGGCACAAACGTGGTAACGTTTCCTTCTGAAGTGTGGGACCTTCTGGAGAGGCTCAGCAGTGAGCTCCGCAAATAAACCTGTTCACCACTGGACTTGAAACCGGTTCCTCACTGTGGTCTCCTGGCTGCTTCTCTTGATGGCTTTTTGTTATGATGAATGACACATAGTTGGTTTTCATAGAACCATAGAACGGTTTGTGTTGAAGGGAGCTTAAAGCTCCTCCAGTCCCAACCTCTGCCCCGGGCAGTGCCCCCTTCCACTAGAGCAGGTTGCTCCAAGCCCCTGTGTCCAACCTGGCCTTGAACACTGCCAGGGATGGGGCAGCCGCAGCTTCTCTGGGCACCCTGTGCCAGCGCCTCAGCACCCTCCCAGGGAAGAGCTTCTGCCTCAGAGCTCATCTCAATCTCCCCTCTGGTGGGTTAAAGACTTTGGAGTTTGTTATGGATAACCACAAAAACCACCTTGTCCATTCCAGCCCAGAGGAGCTGTGGCTGGCCCCCCCCCGGCAGCGTTTAGGGCCGGGTGGGCAAAAGGAGCTGGATGAGCTTTAAGGTCCCTTCCAATCCAAACCAGTCTGTGATTCTATGATTCTGTGATCACCACCCTTCTGATGACCACCATTCAAGCAGCTTTGGGAACCCAGGACCCCCTTTCCATCTGTGGGGTGCACTTTCAGCACTCAGCGCTAGTGTAGACCCTGATCCTGGCTAAGCTGGAGCCAAGGACTCTGGCTGGTGCCACACTGCTCGGGTGACAGGCTCTGTGCAGTGGGATGGGTTGGAAGCAGGAATCTGGTTGAGCTCCATCATGTTTCCATTGGGTCTTGGTCTATAAATAGTCCAGGTCATCCATGTGCTTCTTTCTTTGACACTTTTGCAAGGCTGAGGATGCTTTGGGGCTTATATTTAGAAACGTTCCTTTCCTGGCTCCCCCCAGGTCCCTGCCTGCCAGGAAAGTCCAGCACAGGAGTCAGAAAGGTGCCTGCCTGGATTAACCAGGAGCCTGCCACAGGAGCGCTGAGCTTTGCCATCAGCTCCATGGTACCAAGGAGCCCATAAAGCAACGCAGGTCCTGGGTGCTGAGCTGCTCCCAAGGCTGGTTCCCAGTGAGGACGGGAGCCCTTCCTCACCCTCAGCAGTAGGGAAGCAATTGGGAAGTCAGGTAGAAGTGGTGCTTGCAGAGTTAACCATATGGCAATGATTAGTGCAACACCACCAAAGCATGAAGATCTACCTCCCTTGGCTCAAGTGGTTTTTGTCTCCTGCCCTTGTGGTTTCCCTGCTGAGCAGACAGGGGCAATCCCACCTCTCTGGATGGTGGTTACACAGCCAAAATCCAGGCCTGGGCAGTGGTATGTGCTCCAAGAGCCCTCTTCTAGCAGTGTTCAGGGTGTTGAGCAACTGATCCACTTTTGGCCACTGGCTGGGTGAAATGAGCATCACAGCAGCCATCTCCTGAAGGTGAGTGAGGACACTGAGGCTGGAGGGAAGGAGCTTGTTTGCAGAGATGTGTGTCCTGCAGAACTGGTCACTCTGGGCTCCAGTCAGAGTCAATGAAGAGACGTGAGCACAAGGTCCCATTCTTGGGATCATAGAATGGTTTGTGGTGGAAGAGACCTTAAAGTTCCTCCAGTTCCAACCCCTGCCACAGTCAGGGACACCTTCCACTAGAGCAGGTTGCTCCAAGCCCCTGTGTCCAACCTGGCCTTGAAGCCAGAGGGATGCCTGCACTGGGCTACATGATCTTAAGGTCCTTTCCAACCATAACTATTCTATGGTTCTATGGTAAGACTGATAAAAGGTTCCTTTTTCCCTATCAGCCATAGGAACAGCTTGGGAGGAGTAGCACATGTGGAGCCATTCCCTCAGAGCTTCCCTAACCAGAGCTACAGGTTCCACTCTTCCAAGGGGACATTTTTGCTTCTTTCTCCAGGATTACACTGTGACTTCACAACTCAGATGGGTCCCCAAAACCAGCCTCCAAATCCTGGTCCAGGCAATGTGCTGGCAGAACCTGGGGGGCAGTTTATGATACCTCATTCCTTACATCCACCAGTGATGCCTTTGATTTCTTGTTCTAAATGACACGAGTGCTGGAAACACTTGGAAACGCTTCAGAACCTTTAGGTTGTACACACTTGTGAGTGCAGTGAACCTTCTTACAAGTGCTGAAGTGAGAAAACAAGCTGGAACACACCTGGAAACCCAGGGGCTGGAGCATCCTCTCCACTTACTACAGGAGACGAGGTAATCTGGTTGGGTTGTGGGTTCTATTTCTTCTTGTTACCTGCTCAGTGGTTGGGTTTGATTTCTTACCACCATCCAAGCCCTCTCTGGGCTGTTTGTGGCTGGTGGTGATGGGGAAGGAGAGAAGCCACATAGCTTTTCTCACACCAGACAGTGCAGCAGGAAGAGCTTCGTTGTTTTTCAAGCCCAACATGCCTAAAATCATATGAATGTTGGTCACAGGAATCATAGAATGGTTTGGATTGGAAGGGAATTGCATTTTTCCACCCAAAAACCAACAACATGATGCACTTAGCAAGGTTTGAAGCTCTTCACTCAACATGTTGGTCTTCCCCTTTCATTATTCCTCTTAAACGATGAAGGAAGAAGACAAAACTTGGTGGACACTTGCAAGTCCTGCCTTTGTGTTGTGTCACAAAGCTCCTCTCTATTAACTCTCCTCAAACTGGTGTGTCTGTGGGAGTCCTTCTCAGGGGCTTTGTGGTCCAGATCCCTCAGAGAGGTGTCAAAGCACAGAGGTATTCCAGGGATGTGGGTGCTCACATGCAGTAAACCATGATTGGGCAAGGGGTGATGTGTCCAAAACCAGGTTAAACACATGTCAGTGGGTGGCTGCCAACCTTTGGGGCTGGCTGGGGTGTTCTCCAGCCCTCACTGCACTGCCAAGGTGATGCTGAGGGTCAGCTGGAGATGCAGCGTTCCTGGTGCCAGTCAAAACACGGAGCTTGACTTCATTCCTGCGCTGCTGCTGGCACCGAGACCTCGCTGGGGATGGTGCTGAAAGGGCCAACATGCAACTGCCCACTGGTGGATGCCTGGAGGGCACCTTCCTGGGCTAAAGAGGTGAAAAATGACAGTGATTTCCTGTCATTCAACCAAGCAGGAGTGTTCTCCCACTGTGCTTTATGAGGCTGCAGAGATGGATGAAAGGCAGAAAGGGCCGATCAACTGAGAGAGAAAAACTGATTGAGAGGAAATTCATGTTGTTGGAATCTTGTGGATATTTAGAAACCCCTCTGAAGATCCAGGACCTGATTCTGACCTGACCCAACGAGGAGGCAAAACCTCACCAGATCCAGTGCCCCAGAGTCTCTCACAGAGACTTCAAGATGCTGAAGATGTGCAGGAATTGATGCAAAGCATGGACATGAAGCAGATGGTGCCCAGATGCTAGTGTTTCCCTGCCCTAGTGATAGAAGGGGTCTATCATAGAACATCAGGTTGGAAGGACCTCAAAGATCATCTGCTCCAACCTTTCCAGGCACAGCATGACCCAGACTGGGTGCCCAGCACCCTGTGCAGCCCAATCTCAACAGTGTCCAACACTGGGGAGTCACCACTTCCCTGGGGAGATTATTCCAGTCTCTGGTTGTTCTCAGTGTGGAAAATTTCCCTCTTGTGTCCAGTAGGAATCTCCCCAGGAGTAACTTGTGCCCATCACACCTTGGCTTTCCCATGGGGCTCCTTGTAAAAAGGGAGTCTCCATCTTCTTTACAGCCACCCTTTAACTACTGGAACAGGTCGATTATCAATATCATGGGAAGGGAAGTCTCACCCAGCCCCAGGACACTTGCACTTATAGGCACATATTATGAGATGTCCTGGCTCCAACCCAGAGGCTGAGGCTCATGTGGGGACACCTCCAATCCCCGGCTCCTTCTTACACCTTCCATCCCCAACTGGCTTTCCATGGTCTGGGTCTTCTTCCAACCATTCAATGGATCAGATCCCAGCTTTTCCAACCCAAGCCCCCTTCCAAGAGCCCTGTGCCCATGCTGCAGACCCAGGAACAAGAGGTCTTGGCTTTGTGTGGCCTCAAGGCAGCTGCTTCCCATGAGCTGGACAGCATAGACTGGGGAGTAAGACATAGAGGATACTAAGGAATATCCTCTCTGGGGTAACTCTGTTACATCCTTGTTCTGTTCTTGCACCTTGAGGTATTTCACTGATGATGGAGAGTCCAAGGCAGAGGGGGAGGAGAGAATGTAAATGTGAAAAATAATTGCAGAATGAGGGAAAAAATACTCTGATTTCGTGTGGGGTTTGGTATTTGTTTCATTCAACTCACCAAAATGCTGGAAAAGTGGTGACTGCCCTGAGTGCAGACACACAATTTATGTGAGATATTGAATGTGGCTTTTAGAAAGAGCCACCTTTCGTCTTAAATATTGGATTTGAAAATCACTGAGTTCTGATAGGAAAATAATTCCAGGATCCAGTTTGAGCTGTGGGGAGAACAGAGACATAAGTATCCAAAACAGGGACTTTGCCTTCCCACAGCAAGTTTTATGTATGAGCTCATTACTCACCTTGTTGTTAACCTTATTGCTGCTATTTCAGAGATAACATCCCTATGTCATGAATGTTTTCCCCCTCTGGATCCCCAAGTACCTTTGAGACAAAGACAGAATTATTGTCTCTGCTTTAGAAACATGGAATGGTTTGGGTTGAAGGGAGCTTAAAGCTCCTCCAGCTCCAACCCCTGCCACGGGCAGGGACACCTTCCACTAGAGCAGGTTGCTCCAAGCCCCTGTGTCCAACCTGCCCTTGAACACTGCCAGGGATGGGGCAGCCACATGGGATTGCTCTGGCATAATAGTCTTTTACACCTGAACTAATTGCTTGAGGCCTCTTTTATAGTTGCTGGAGACAAACAGCCACTTCTATTCACTTCTTCCTAATCTAGGTAATTAAAATAGGTCAGATGACTGGTTGCAACATCTTTATGCAGTGCTTGTGGTGGGCATCTAAGGGGAGAAAAGGTGGGGATTAGGGACAGCCCTGCATCCATGTGAGTATTTTCTCTCTTTAATTACACATGCAAGATATAAATATCTGAATGCTCACAGGCTCTTTCCTGTACTAGAACGTGACGATGGATGGATAGATAACCTTCCTCCATGAAAATATACATAGTTCAGGCTAAGTTTGTCATTGTCATCTCCAGCTCGTGTTTAACAATTCCTTTTCCACATTGTTTTTTTCCCTTGGAATATTGTTGCGGGTGGAGAGATGTGACCTGTGTCGAGCATCATATTCTTGGATGGGTTTTGTGAGTCACGACGCTGTTATTGTACAACCTCCAGCAAGAACAATTTGCAAAGTGTTGCAGACTTCCCCGAACGACCTGACAACAGCTTTCCAACCAAAGTGGTTTTGCAGGGATCTGCTCCCGCATTGCAGGGCTTGGGAAGGAGAAGGCAAAGAAGGCATCGGAGGTCTGTGCAAGCTGCCCTTCACTTCAGGTTTGTGATGTTGGTAGAGGGGATTGAGGGGCTGAAGCTGCAATTGCCACATAAAGGAGTCATTCGCTTTGGGAATTGTCCCTTTGGGACAAGAAGATCAAAGTGCTGAATGTTTTTGGAATAGGCTAAACCTGGAGTTACGGGATCACCTTTATGATGATCTCAGAGGGTTTCTCTTCACCCATGGCCATCTACTACATGTGAGTATGGAGCAGGGGTGTGAATGTGGAGCCAGCAGACTAGTGCTCAGACCCTGCAGGCACCCTACAAACAAGAAGACAGTCTCACGAAGGTAGATGTTGATCATAGAATCATAGAATCCCAGAGCGGTTTGGGTTGGAAGGGACCTTAAAGCTCATCCAGTTCCAACCCTAGTTCTGTGATTCTATGATTCTAGGTATGTGGACTTCCATGCCACCAGGCCAGTACTCACAGCAAAGAGAGAAATCTCATACAGCATCTGGGTCGGAGGGCTGGGACTCATATTAAGGTGCTTTGATGGTTATCAAATGATTTAAGAGGGTTTTGCTGTGTGGATGGGATGAGGAGACTGCAGGGTTGAAGAAGAGCAGGTTCATGGTCCTTTCCAAGCCTAACTATTCCCTGAATCCTCCTGTTTTAACCGTGGGAACCCCATGCTAATGTTATCCTCCCAGCAACCTCTGCCCATCACATTGCTTTATCCAGTGGGACTGAAAGCAAGGATGCAAGAGAGACACCAAATTTACCTGGACCCCCAAAGGTGTTGTGGCAAACACCCCCCTTGCTCCCCATGGAACAAAACCGGGTAGCTGATCTCCTGCCTGCATTCCCTTGCTATGGGCCCTTCCTCTTTTGTGCTAACGGGCTCCTCTGGAAACAGTAAAGTTGGCTTGAACCATCATTAACATAATAGAGAGACCCCAGAGGATCTTTAACCAGGAGATCTTTAATAATGACTACCTCCACGACGCTTGCTACTCCATTTGAACCAGGCTTTCTCATGCTATCCGAGTCCTGGAGCAGAGCTCAAGCCTGTTCCCACAGGGCTCCAAGTGCCATGTGACTTAATTGTCCTCAATGTTTTCCTAGTCACGTCAAGGGCTTCCTTTGCAATGTTATATAGCTGAGAAAGAGTTTATTATTTGCTGTCAGGGGGCAAATAACACCGGGGCATCTCTGAAGACATCTATAATGTATCTGCACAATGTGAAGGTTGAAATAAATCAGTGAAAACAGCTGCTCTCCTGAGGGCAATATACTGTAAAATATTTCATCAGAAGGTCTGGATATTATTGCACTTGTAATTAATCTTCCTGGTAATAGCACAGCTTGTTTTCTCCTGCCGCGTTATCTCCGTGTTTTCACTGCTAGATGTCAGGGAAAATGCTTTTGGCATCGCTTTTGGAGGACATTTCTCCCAGACTTGGGAGTTTCAGGGTTTCTTCATTTGTTTGAGGCCCAGGGAAATGCTTGGTGTGGTTGGGAAGTGCCAGCATATGAGCTGCAAAGGTGTCCCCCACCTTCCCCCTTTGGTGTGCAGCCCTGGATCGCATCGAAGAGGCTTAGTGCTGCCAAAATAACACCCACAGCACTGATCATCTTTCAGCCACTGCATGCAAATCATCTCTGTTTTATCACTGCCCCTCCTGAATCTCACCTGGTTTCAAACCCAGCCTTTCCCAAGCACTCACAACCCTTCTGTTCTCAGATCATCACGTTGCAAGCGTGCCATGACCTGATTTTTATGACCAGAGGGAGCAGTTTCTGTGTAGAAGATGAGTGATGGGGACAAACCTTGTGCAATGAATACGCGCCCGCCAGGAGCCACCGCTCACAATGGGCTCTGGGAGTCCATGGCTGGGGAAAGGTGGTGGGAGAAGACACTTTGTGGGTGGTTTCCTGCGTGCAAAGAGGCTGCCTTGATGCAGACGTTCCCCTCCTGTCACGCACACCCAGCTGAGGCATGAACTGGGAAGGGTCAGACTCCGTTACCGAAAGAATTCGGCAGGAAGGTGCCAGAGATCCACATGTCATTCCCTGTCTCCGAGTCATTGCAACACGCTTTATTTTCTCACACAAGGGGAAAGGGGAAACAAACACAACCCGTGAGTCCCACCTAAAGGAAATGCTGTTGAGATGGTCTCTTGAGCAAGAGCTTGTCGCTGCAAACACTCAAAGCAATGACCCGCCGGAGAGGGCTATGCTCCTGTGAAGGGTTCTGTTTGGGAAGAAGATGCAGGAGGACAGAGAAGGTTTGGAGATGATCGAAGTGCTTCTGCCTTGTTGTATCTCCTGGGAGCCCTCCCTGCCCTTGATCTGCCTTTGCTTTTTAGCACTCACAGCATCTCTGTGTCCTCCTCTGGCCTCGCTCCAGCAGCTCCACGTCCCTCTTGTGCTGTTCCCCAGAGCTGGGTCAGGGCTGCAGGGGGGGTCTCCCCAGAGCACAGCAGAGGGGCAGGATCCCCTCCCTGAGCTGCTGCTCACGCTCTGGGGGTGCACCCAGCACACGGGCAGGAAGCCTGGTCCATCCTACCCCAGCTCAGGCAATGCTCCTCTGTCTCCTTCATCCATCTAGAAAGGCTTCATCATAGTCCAGTGCTGTGAAATGCTGAACATTTGCCACAAATGAAACAAAACAACCTTTGCTCTTTTCTGTCTTCTTTTCTACTTGTTGTACTGGAATCTCCTCAGCAAGGACAAAATCTCATGTAAGCTCCAAGCAGAAAGACTTTATAACTAACGTTACTGCGAAGGGGACGTGATTCGTCACCTCCACTCAACCTGCTGAGCTCAACCTCCTTAATCATAACCAGGCCTTGTAAAAAGTGGTGCTTAGAGGTAGGATGTATGTGGGTGAAGGTGTGTCTTTGGCCACCAGTGCTGGTTTTGGAGACAAAATGGACATCCCCCTGCTACTGTGCTTTCCCTTCTGGTGTAAGTCTGTGTCATGGAGCTACGGAGACTCCTTTTTTATGGCACCTCTATAGCAGAACATGTGGAATTTCACGATCTTGGGCATGGAGGAAGCTTTGGGATAGAAGGAAGCTGAAGACCCACCTACTCTAACACCTACGCCAAGGACCATGCTGCCAGTTCATAAAAACCCCCAGCAGAAATGAGTCCAGACTTTCTCAGGTTTTCTCTTCCATTGACTCCCTTGGTTTCCTTTGGAGCCAGCCTAAATCTGCTTCTCTGCAAATGATGCCAGAAACAGTCATCAGATTCCCTCCATGGGCTTCTTTTCTCTAGGCTGAGGAGTCACCACCCCACCAGTCTTTCTTCATAAGGCATATTTTCTTCAGTCTCTTATCATCCTTGTTCTTCCATGAGCTTTTCCTCTGTTTGCTCAACCTTTGACTGCTCCTTTTCACAGTGTTGGTGGTGCTTAAAAATGTTGTCTCATATCTATGGTTGGATCCCTAAGATGAAGCTAAGATGAAAAGAGAGAAGGTAAAGATGACTGAAAAAAGGCTTTCTTTTTCCGAGGGCTGATCTAATTCTTGTCTGTCATTCTCTTCCTTTCTGGACTAAAGTTGCAGAGTTTAGTTAAAAAGACATTTATCTCCCCCTTCCCCAACCTAAGACACAAGATAGTGATTATGTCTGTTAACTGGCTTACAAGGCACAGTTGATTTCTTGCCCAAGCATGAGGTACCTTCCCTAGAGAACCAAAGACCTGTCTCATTGCTTGGATCTTCAATCCTTTCCCTGAAAACCAAATGGAAATCACAGCCCAGCAGAGGCTGGGAGGCCGTTGTGACAAAACGAATTGGAGTAAATGATAATCACCTATTGTTGTGCTGCAGAACTCCTTGACCAGTTGGGTTTCGTCCAAGAGCCAATTGGACATGATGAATAGCAGTAATTTCAGAGCTATGCATGCTCTCAGAGTCTGCAGGTTTCCACATCTACTGCATGATGGAGAGGAAAGGCGGGGGGAAATAAGGTTTCTAATCAGCTCCAAGGCAGCAGCCTGGACTCTATCCTGCAGTTTCCAGCTGCAGAGGTGTTTGCAAAGGAATGGCTCGTGTCTGCAGCAAACATAAGCCACTGTCCCATTCCCAAAATGCTAATTTGTACAGTGTTTGGTAGGGAAGTTGGGAAGAAGCAGGTGTCTCCTTCATCTGCATTGAAAGACATTGTACTTTTGTGTTAGTATTCCCTATAAAACTGTTTCCTCTAGGAAAGTTTCTTTGCATGTATCATCCTTTCCCATAGGGGGTTTCTTCACTATTATTTCTCTCCATATAGAACTGATACACCAAGACCCTCAACTGCACCGTTATTGTGGCCTCCCCTCTAATGTTACGAGAAAGACACTCAACACAACCCTCTCCTTGCACAGTAAATCCCCCCAGTGAGTTGGATATTGGATCCCAAGAGGAATTCGGGCAGACTCGGTGCTAGAGCCAAGGCCATGAGAATTAATGTGAAAGTGCCCTCTCGTGGCAAATAGAGTAGGTATCATCCATCATCGAATGATCCAATTAACCAGGTTGGAAAAGACCTTTAAGATCATCAAGTCTGACCTTCACCCCCGGACTCCCAAGACCACCATCATTTTATGGTAAACCATAACATCACTGGGCTTATGATTTGTGTATGGTTTCTAGTCCTTAAGAAGAGAGAGAGTGTCACTGAGGATTCTTCGTGTTGAGCTGCTCCAAATTACCCCTTGAGACACCCAGGGGGATTGGCTTCTCTCACCCATGAACAAGTGGGAGCTGAAAGTGGTTGGATCAGAGAGGAAAACATGTCTTTCTGGGGTCCAGGATGACCCAGGAAAGGTGTTGGAATTGCAGCAATGGGAAGCTGGCTCTTGGGAGCACGCACCCAACAGTGTCAGGGTCTGGAGTTTCCTTTGCTTCAAGTAGATCTGATGTGAACAAAGTGTTTGCAGCTACAGAGCAGAAACCAGCCTTGGGCAACCCTCCTGCCTGAAGCTATGAGCTGGCTTAAAACAACACTGCCTCTGGAAGAGATGATTTAATAGCAGAAATGTCATAAAGCAATGTGGGGCTTTTGTTCTGCCTGTTCTCAGGCCAGTGGCTTGGTGCTGCTCGCTGTATTAGCTGTTCCTGCACATTGTCTGAAGCAGTCACCCATTACATACCTAATTAATCACAAAGCTGGGTAGACCTGTGTGTCTACGACATGAGGCGTAAAAGGGGAGGTTTATGGACCTCTTTCCTTCATTCCCTTTTTGTTTTGAGGAGGGATAGGGGGATTTCTTTGTGCTAATGATTATTCTGGAGCACCCACGACACCTTCCCTCCTCCTTCTTGCCTTACCGTGCTCCATGGAAGACAGATTTATGGCTGGGATTGCTGGTCCTGCTTCTGAGTAATTAATCACTAAAGGAAGGCAAAAGCAGAGCGGAAATGGGATGGGCCCCCCATTCCGGCTCAGCCATAAGGAATTAGGCAGGTAGATGAATGCTACAGGCACACTGGGATATCTGCCTCTCTGCTGTCCAGAGGAGGTCATTTTGTCCTGGGTAGGGTGGTTGCTACCTCAATTACTTGGCTTTGCCTTGCAGTGCCTCAGTCTCCATAATTCACAGAATCATAGAATCATGGAATGGTTTGGGCTGGAAAGCACCTTGAGATCATCCAGTTCCAACCCCCTGCTATGGGCAGGGACACATCACCCTAGATCTTCATTTCCAATGGTGTTTTGGTGGACGCAGCTGGGATCTTGTCTTCTTTTGTGCTCGTATGATCAAAGGTGATTGAAAGTTCCCACTTGAACATATTTCTCTGGTGAGGGAAGATGAATGAGGCAGGGTCAAGCCACAGTGCTGCATGGGGACCACTGATCAGAGGCACTGCAGAGGCATGGGGCACATCTGAGGTTGGTCCTTCAGGGCAGGAATGAAGTGCTAGTCACCTGCTGGGGTCATGCAGTTCCTCTTTGAGGAAGGATTCTCTTTTACAGGACCTAGCACAAGGCTCACTTGGCCCATCACTTGGCCCTTAGGTACATTCGAGGTACAAATGGCAGCAATGCTAACAATGGCCATAGACATGCATTCTCTTGCATGAAGAGAAGCAGCTCTACCATTTTTCACCATGATGGAGGTGAAAACCAGTACCAAGCATTGTTATTTCTGCCACACATAGAAAAAAGGAAGGAACCAAAAATGACATGAAGTGTCCAGCTCAGGAAGCAATGGGAGGAAATGCCAGCACAGCAGAGCCTGGACCCATCAAAACCATGAGTCAACTCATTGCTAACCCTTGGCTTGATGCTCATGAGATCATACAATAACACAGGGCTTCGATGGTCATGTTTCTCAGATCTTCACTTTCAGGTTGGTATGACTATGCCAGCATGTGAGCTGCTGTGTCTTGTCTGGAAGCTCATGGTGGTCCAGCTTTGAGCAGGAGGTTGTGCTTCACGTCCCCACTGGCCAACACTGCTATGGTTGCATGATGCTCACATAATCCCACAACTCAAAGAGCTGTTGGGTTTGGGTTTACTCCCAGCTGGGAGGCCTTGAACAACTCATTTCACCCCTGTGGAGCTCTCACTCCCACAGACGTCCTACAGGTCCTTCAGGACAGCAAAGGTACTGATCTCCATGGGAGCCTCAGGATGCTACCGCAGTAGTTATGATTGATAACAACACTATGTTGGGGGGCCACTTTGTCAGGAAACACCATGACGGGAATTATAATCACCATTTAGAGGCATTTTTCCCCCTTCCTCTGGTGGGTTATCAGATTACAGGAAACGAGAGCAGTTTTGCTGCCTTATTATGAGAGATGGATGCTACTGTTTGGAGTGTTTGCCCATCGATCTGCTTCCCCGACACCCTCACTCATCAGGGGCTGTGCTGCTCATTTGATGTGCTAAGGCTTCCCAAAGCTCTCTGACTTTGCTCCCTCCTTGCTGGTGGGATTTATCTCTGCTTTGCAAAGCACCAGTATTTGTTCCGCTGCTTCCCTGAGCTTTCCCTTTCCCAGTGGCAGGCCCACTTGTATGGGAAGATGGATCTCTATTTTCTTTAATGCTCAGGCAATTACGTTCATGGTGCAAGTGGTCCCGGAGGGGAGCTCTCAAGTCAACCCTGCCTTCTGCTGCAGATCCTTTTTCAAGATGCCAAATGCCTGTAGCTGACCTCTCCTCAACCTGCACTGTGCAGCTAATGCTCCCTAACCCCCTGATGAACATGCTCTGGGGGAGTTCGACATCAGTGTAGGCTTCCAGATGGGTTTCAGTGGGGTTTGTAGCTCTCTCCTTGTGCCTTCTCCATCCCTCCCTTGGGTGAGTGCACCCCCATTGCAGTCCCAGGTGGGCAAAACCTCTTGGGTCTATGTCAAGCACCTGAAAAGTAGCACCAAGAACATTTCAGATGAGGCTTGTTATGGCACCCATTGCCATCTCTCAAGGTCCTGGCATCTATTAGGCCAATTCTTGTGTTCTGACTAAACCCTTGCTCCCCATCTGAGCTAGGGAGGTGAGACTCAATCCCACTGTCCCAGTGACAACATGGGGGTCTTGACAGAGAGAAACTGCTTTGGTTTCTCCTCTCCCATCCCTACTCTCTGGTCTATAATCAGCACAGCTCTGCTGTGATTTCAGTGTCCCAGTGCTGCAGGATGGATGTACCCAGGGTGATTTACCCTGAATGACCAGTAGCAACTTCACTCATCTGAAGCCCAATTCTGCTCTCAGCGTGCAAACACTTTGGCTGAGGCTCTGCAATCCTTATGGCTGATATCACCTCTATTTATTTTCATTTACCCAGGGGTTACAGCTACCCTCGCAGCCTGTTTCTCCTTGTACCCACTCAATCCTCACCACCACGATCACCTTCACAAGGGTTTCTTTTCCAAGCACAGCTTGGGTTGAAGCCACCTGGCTTGCTTTCTACTTGACTCCCTAAGGAAGCACAACTTGCACGATCATGTTCTGCCCATGCCTGTGTCTGTCTGATTATCTCTTCAAAGCCCATTAAGGATGTTGGCCAGTTAAAGAGGAGGAATTTCTAATATGTTTTGTGAACCCAAGCAAGAAAAGGAAAGAAATCCTACTAATGCTCACTAGAAGAAAGGGCTGAGGAGTGAGCATAACCCTTGCTAGACACCAGAGAAAACGAGTTATGTGGGGGCCCTTCAGTTGCACCCTCTTGCAGCGTTTACACAACTTGCTGCTCAAACATTACAACATCTCAGAGATGCGACCAATTAACCCTGAAGTAAACTGAGGCAGGAGACAGGCATTCCAAGGCTAAACAGCACGTAGTGTTTCCCATCTATGTTTTACATCTAGGAAGGCTGGTGTGAAGTCACCAGGCATGTTTTTTAGGTTATTATTATTATTATGAATAGGATGTCTGCCATGGCAGACATAAAAGAGATATCATGTTCATTGCTCATTCCTGGGGCTGTGCTGCACATGTTGGAGA
>NW_009939621.1:94764-143684 GCF_000696875.1 Nestor notabilis | reverse complement strand
GCTGAAAAGGAATTTCCAGCCCAGTTAGACTGATAAATTGGTGCTTCCCCACAGAGACTCCTGTTACATGTTTTGGCTTAGCAAGAGCTTGGTATCGTTACAAGGATGCTTTCCACTGCTGGAATGCAGCACAGAGACTGCCCATGGGGCAGCCTTTCACTGTGCCACATACATAGTATGTATGTAAAGTATAAGTATCATCTCTGTTGGGTGAGGGTGTGGGAAGGAACGGCCAAAGGGAGTCTATGATCCTCCCTGCCCATGCTGGAAGCAGACATTAGGCATGGTGTGTCCCTGTGGTCTCTGGAAAGCACGTGCTCCTCTTGCTTGCCCTGGCGATGAACACCCCATGTGTTTCCCTCTTGAATCCCTGAGCAATCCCAGCTGGTTCAGCCTGACATGAATTTAATTGGGCATCACAGAATATCCTCCCAGTGGCTGTGTGTTTTGTAGGCTGTGGAGGCTTGTGTGTGTGATCCATGTTGGGGGCTAAGCAGTGCCCACACGCTATGAACTTATCCCTGTGTGCAGCCACCCTGATGGGATTTGTCACCTCCAGAGTTCTGACTCTGGCTGAAACTCATCTCCCTGCCAAACTAGGACCCATCGACTTCCAACCGCTTGTGCTGGTTCAAGTGCATTAACTAGGGCTGGGTTTCACACTGAGCCATTGCAGGAGGAGAGAGAAACACAGCTCTGTTGGAAGGATGGAGATTTGTGGTTTACAGCCTCTTAGAAAGCATTAGGTTAAGGCTGTGAACAGCAGCTCTAAGGCAATGACAGATGTAGGTAAAGGCTTTGGTTGCAGAAGTGGCCATTTTTCAGCTCAGTGAAAGGAATAATTAACATCTCTCACATCTCAGGGACAGCAGATGCAGCGTGGTTACCTCAGTGAAACACCCAGCAAGTGAGTAAGGTTTCTGCTGCTTTTTTCATAGTAGAGGACACTGCTCTTCTGGCAATAGACTGTCCATGTGGCTTTCAGAAAACACTGATACAGAATCACAGAATGGTGAGAATTGGAAGGGACCTTAAAGCTCCTCCAGCTCAAACCCCTGCCCCGGGCAGGGACACCTTCCACTAGAGCAGGTTGCTCCAAGCCCCTGTGTCCAACCTGGCCTTGAACACTGCCAGGGATGGGGCAGCCACAGCTTCTCTGGGCACCCTGTGCCAGCGCCTCAGCACCCTCACAGGGAAGAGCTTCTGCCCAAGAGCTCATCTCAGTCTCCCCTCTGGCAGGTTCAAGCCATTCCCCTTGGCCTGTCCCTACATCCCTTGTCCCAAGCCCCTCTCCAGGTTTCCTGCAGCCCCTTTAGGCACTGGAGCTGCTCTAAGGTGTCCCCTTCAGGAGCCTTCTCTTCTCCAGCTGCCCCAGCCCAGCTCTCTCAGCCTGGCTCCAGAGCAGAGCTGCTCCAGCCCTCGCAGCAGCTCCGGGGCCTCCTCTGGCCTCGCTCCAACAGCAATATCCCTCTCCACCAGTAAAACTGTACCATCAAGATGATTCAATTCTGTCTACATGGGCTTGTTTCAGGATTTCTGTTTGTTTTTTTCATGCTGGTCCTATCTCATCTCCTCCTTTGTTTTCTCCTGCTAATGGAGATGTGTTAGAGATACAGGCTAAGGGAAAACAGAGAACCGAGGCTTTTGGGGCACAAACCACACATGCATGCAGACCTGGGGATAGACTGAAGAAACTGCTCCTTTTGTTTGATTGTTCACACACTCAATACATGTAGGTACATATAGAAACAGTCAACATCCTGCTGACAAGTAAGAACTGGCTTGTTCCGCTGTTTGTCCTCCTGTGTGCAATGATCTGTTTTAATGTCCCAAATCCTAGCAACCTCTCAACACCATGATATGGGTGTGTTTTGCTGGTGAATGAGTAGTTTGTGTATTTGCAGAGTGGGAGAAAGAGTTAAAAACAGTGAAAACTGGGAGAGAGGAAGCCGAAAACCTTGGGATAACATGTGGAAACCCTTGGGGTCTGAGAATCTGACTTTGCAGACACACATGACACAAATCTTTCCTGTCCCTCCACGAAGCAGGCATGACTTGGACACCATGGTTGGGGCAGGACCAGAAAAGCTCGGAGCGCTCCAAGGGGGAAAAGAGAGCAGGACACATGGATTTGCTCATCTACAAAGGCTTGGCTGGAAATGTAAAGAGTTCGAAGAAGCTCTCCAGCAGGAGGAACACACCAGGCCATCATAACAAACAGCAGGAGATACAAGTGCAAATTCACTCCTGCATTGTCCTGCCAGACTCCAGTGATAAAGATGGGGTCGGCAGAGGAGTAGATGGTGCTCCTGGAGAGGGAGGTGCTGGCAGGATGAGATTAGAGTGATCCTGACTTTTAAAGAGGAAGCTGAAGAGCAAGAGGAGATAGGATGAACCTGTAGTGGCAGCCGAGGGGACACTTAGGACTTGCTCAACCCGTTGCAATCAGCGCTGGGGACTCCTGGTCTCTGCAGGGATTGAAGAGCGATAGAATCATAGGGTCATAGAATGGTTTGGGTTGGAAATGACCTTAAGATCATCCAGTTCCAACCCCCTGCCACGAGCAGCAATGCACCTTGATATAAAAGGGTTTCTGTTTTCTGTTTTGGGGTGTCCAGTGTCTACTAGCTACGAACATTGCTGAAGCTTTTACAGTGTTTGGGATGTTCACAGCTTCTCCCACGTAGATATTCTAGGGTCTAATAAGGACAGAAACCTTATACCTGCTTTTCCTCAGTGGGGACATTTATATTGTCTCCCTCTTTAGCAATGCACCTTGATATAAAAGGGTTTCTGTTTTCTGTTTTGGGGTGTCCAGTGTCTACTAGCTACGAACATTGCTGAAGCTTTTACAGTGTTTGGGATGTTCACAGCTTCTCCCACGTAGATATTCTAGGGTCTAATAAGGACAGAAACCTTATACCTGCTTTTCCTCAGTGGGGACATTTATATTGTCTCCCTCTTTCTCTTTCTCGCTTTCCCTCCCTCCTTCACAAAACATGTTGGAACTCAAGTGCTTTGGACACTGCTCCTTTTCTGTCAAATTAGCTGGAAATCGGTGAAGGTGCTCAAAAATGGCTAGAGGAAAAGCAGACAGTCTGTTAGACAGATATATACTCTCTCCCACATGCTTCAACAGTGACTGTACAAACTTTGCCTTCTTAGGATGCCACAAATCACTCCCACCTTCATCAAACCCTGGCAGCAAAGACAAATTGCAGTTCTCAGTTTATCTCAGCAGTGGAGTTGCTGTGCTTATAGTTTTGCCTTTGCAATATCCTATTGCTGTAGAAGAAGGAGTTAGAGCCCACAACACTGTTTGCTTCTATGTAATTCCTTTTGTGCTTGCTTCAGCAAGTGGTGGTGATTTCTGTGAGATCTTGATATAAATGATTGCAAGTTGTGAATGGTCTGGGTAGGAGATGCTGTGGGTGCCTGTAATCTCTGCTGTGACAGCCAGGGTTAAATAGAGAGCCTCACATGGAAGTGTACTATCTGTGTGTCCTCAAGTGCTACTGGCTGTATCGTGATGAACAGACAGGTTTATGGGTGTTTGATTGACCAGCTTGGACACCAGGGAGGATCAGGATGCTTGACCTGTGATCTGTCCCATGAATGGGAGAAGCCACAGGGAACTGCTCTGCCAACGAGCTTAGTAGGCACTTGCCAGTGCCAACAGGCTCCTGATGGTGAAACCAACTGTGTGCTCCAGGTGCTGCACCCTCAGTTGTCTCCTGTAACAGAACTCCACATTCCCTGTGAAACTGAGAAGCTTTGATCTCTGCCCATGCACCACATGGTTGCCAATGAAGAGCTGACTTTGGGGTCTCTTTCATGTTGAAGGGGTATGGTCCACTTTGTCCCTCATAGGTCTTCCTTGTCCAGACCAAACGAGAAGGTGAGAAAACCATGGGCTTTCCCTCCTGGGGCTTCTGCATGTGTGAATGAGCCTGACTTTGAGAGCAGGGCTTTGCCTTCTGCTTGGCTGACAAAGCAGACTTTGGGAACCCAGTTGTGTCTCTAATTTCACCAGTGATCAGGCAATGGAAAAGGAGTTCGCAGACAAATGGAGCAAGACTGAGAAAGAGACCTCTCTACCTGCAGAGAGGACGGAGAACTTGTGCTTTGCCATTTTCCTCCTCCTTTTGCCCTTTGCTTGTGTCATTTGCTGGAACTGTAAACCTTAAAAGACATCAATGTCCTAATGTGCAACCACATGTTGCTTAGATGCTGAGGACCTTGAAATCAGGTGTAGCTCCTACACTCTTTTATAGTAAGGCCATAAATAACAGGTACATCAAAGGAGCATTGGGATGCTGTGTCTTGGCATAGCAGAGAACTGTAGGCTTCTGATTATGTCCCCAGAAAGGGCAACAGATGCCATGTCTCTCTGAGGTGGGGATTCAACCCAAGTCTTCTTTGGATCTGGAGTCTTTGCACATAGATTTAGATGCTCCCTGCAGGGATGCCTTCGTAAGTGCATCATTATTTTACTGGCAGGTATTTTCTTGTCAATATGGCAGAGAAAATATCAACTGAGAGGGAAAACAAGGAGCTGGGGTTGTTTTGCCAAGCTGGAAGAGGCTGGAGAACCAGATTCCCAGAAAGAATTGTGGATTGGTCTCCCCCTTCCCCTTGGGCAAGACTCATTAGACTTAGCTCTGGAAGGCTCTCAGAGAAGGCCCTTCAATGGCAGTGGGTGCTTTGAGAAGGGATGTGCAGTGAATGTGTTCTTCACAGTGGTAGAGGGAGGCAGAGAAACTTGGGACAGGAGATTGAAAGCTGGAAAGGAGCATCCCTGAGTTCTCTGTACTGGAGCTCCCACTTTCACAGACAACTTTTCAACGCGCTCCAGTAAAAGGAACATTTATTCTTTACTCTTCACCCTAAAAACACCACCCTAATCACCCTATAGCACGTCAGTACTAACACACTGGCTGTAATATGCCACAAGAGAAGGTTAAGAGATTGGGACACTGCTGGTTTCTGAAGGTTCCCACAGCAGCAGAGTCCCCAGGCACGTGTGTCTCATGCCTCTGGAGAAAACGTGCTCATGGAGAAGCTCATGCAGCACAAATGCTCTGGTTTTAGAGTGTTCTTTAGAGAGGCAATTCTGCAGCTCAAAGCCACCAGCAGCCAGAGAAATGCCTGAGCCACAGGGAGAGAGATGACAGACTTTCGTGCATCTTCATAGCACCAGCAGCCTGGTCCTGCTTGGGGTGCCTGCCAAAAGGCAATTGTGGTGCTCCTGGGATACCAGAAAGGAGTTTGGTGGCTAAATCCAACTGGAAATGGGGAGATACTACATGATGCTGTGGGTCTTCCAGGTGGGCTTGAGGTGCTACCCAGGGATGCCATTGTACCCTGAGGAGGGGGGAGAGGGCTCCTTTCTGTGTGGACCATGCAGAGGCAGTGTTGAGTCCTGGTGCACCTTGGGCTGTCCTTGATTCCACACTGCTGTCCAGGAGACAGGAGGTATGGCTGGACTGGATTTCAGCAATATGGAACCTTATGGCAATTCCCCAAGCTGGATCTACATGGAGGAGCCCACTGTGGCGTCCAGCAGGATGGATGTGATCTATGAGCTGCCAAATCAAAAGCCTGGTGCTAGGGAACAGAAATAAACTCCAGGGATGGGATTCTTCTCCAAGAGGAGGAAGGAGACAACCAGATGAGCTTTGGGAGTTTTGTTCCTTCCTTAATTTCTATAAACATAAAAAGAAGTTGGACAACGCCACAGATTCATAGTGAGCCTTGGAAGAGCTGACATCCAATGTTTGGGGGAGTTTTGATTGTTTCTCAGTAGGAGACATTCCTGTAAAGCTCCCCCAGACTTGGACGTGGATAACATTAGAGCAGGTGTCTTGTTTTTGAAGAGATGCTGGAGCCCTGATGTTTCTTTTGTGTCTGAAATGAGTGTAAAATAATCAGTAGGACTCCTCTGGGCTGTTCGACTTGTCTTTATACAGACAGAGACACCTTCACCAGACACTGTCTGCCCAAGGAGGGGTGAGTGCAGAGGGACCAGAATAGCTTGTGAAATTACTATGTAGTAAAAAGCAATGAGTGGAAGCCCCTTTTGACTCCCAGGTAAATCTCCACTTGTACGCAAACCAACCCATTCTTCCTTTTCCTTTGGGCAGAGCATCTTCAGCAAAGACACCGCCACCAACCATCTTTTACTGCTTGATTGTGATTGGTAATGGGTCATTGCATCCCTGGGAGAGGATTGTCTGTTCCTCTTGCACCTTGTCCCTCCTCCCTCACAGTCCCTTAAGGAGTATGTTTGAAGACACAACCCCCAGTGTGTGCAGAGCAGACCATGAGAGGCAGGCTTGTCTTTTTTGGGCTGGGTCCCAGCAGATCAGTTTGTTGTTCACTCCATGTATCACTCCACATGGACTGCAATATGACAACCCCATCATAATATTTGTAAGGAATCACTTCCTCAGCATCTAACATTACACTAACATCAACGCTTTAGAGCTGCAAAGGGAGACAAGGGTTATGTGTTGCTAGCTATAGGTCAGAAAACAACAATCTGAATTCCTCCTTCTTTTACACTGAAATAAAACCAACTTAGACTTATCAGACTGTTTCATTACAATTGGGGCTTTGGAAGGGAGGACTATCACAGCTTTGAACAAACAGTTTGACATTCATACATCTTTCCTCAATCAGATCTCAGTCTCCCCTCTATCAGGTTAAAGCCATTCCCTCTTTTCCTATCCCTACATAGAATCATCACAGAATAGTTAGGGTTGGAAAGGACCTTAACCCCCCTGCCATGCTCGCCTTAAAAGTCCTGTAGGTCTAGGGTCACATCTCCCAGCTCCAAGTGTTTATAAATGTACCATGCATTGAGCTGAGCATGTTTCTGTATGTAATTTCTTTATATTTTCTCCTAATTCCTTCAATTTTTTTCCCCCTTCATTGTCACTTGACTCAGCCCTGACGAAGGAACAAAAGAAACCACCACTGATGTGCCCCTTGACTTGAGCGTGGCCTTAGAGCAGACCCAGACCTCCATATCCATTTTTTTCCATCATTCCCATAGGGCAAAGGGGAATAGTTGGCAGGATTCTTGGCTCTTACCCTGGCCCCTGTCAAAAGCTCCTGGAAATAACATAACCTCAATTTCCTTATCTGCTGCATGGCAAAGATAGCACAGCTTGAGCTGGGGTTAGCGGCAGTTCTAACGAACGTTTGCACAGTGTTTGGAGATATTTGGATGAAAGGCACTACAGAGCTATTAAGTAGTCATGTTATTTATTGTGCTTTCCCAAGTGGGTCTCCTTAGCAATGTAGTGTGGAAGTAGTGTTATTCTAGCACACCCGTTGACATCCAACCTACCGCACTCCCCATGTCCCTCTGGAACTGCATATTCTCCGTGCAACTTCACTGCAGGTAGAGCACTCATGCTTGTCTTGCTTCACAAAACACACTCACCTGCTTTTTCACTCTCCTAGGCTGGTTTTCCCCCAGGAAACGCTTTCAGTCCAATGGAATTTGATCAAGACAGGACTAAAATGAAGTTCTGTTGAGCTGCACTTCTGGAACTGGACAAGGCTCTTCTGTCTGATGCTCTTGAATGACGTGCTATAACTTCTCAAGGGCAGCAGGGAATAAAGTGAGAAGACTTGTATTCTTTACAATACTCTTACTGGAATGATTTCCCTTTTTTTTGGTCTCACTTTCATTACTTCTATGTTTAGCAGAAGGGAGAGAAGCAGGCACTTGGTCATGCAATTCATTTAACATACTGACAAAGTCTAAGTTGTGATGAGTTATGTCCTAAATATTGCTCTGGATGACATCACCCAGCAATTCAAACCTCCAGACCAGAGGAAAGTGTCCTCCTTTGCTTTTACAGATGTCACTGTAAGAATAGGTGTTAGTTTTGAAGTCACTTTTAACACATCTGGCACTGGTTGGTCTGGCCTCCATGCAGGGCTGAATACCCTCTTAAGTTGGTTTGGCTCCCTGGTTGTGGTGCATACACTGCATCTAGGGACTGCAGTGTGTAAAACACAACTGGAACCTTGTGAAAATGTGCTTTCTGGAATCATTTCCAATGTTTTCTACTCAGACATTTCTAGGCAGCATGAAAATAGCAGAGGGAATTACCTTTCTAGCATGGTTTCAATGGACTCAGATCCAGACAGAAACTGGAAGAACGAAGAATGGCAGCAAGCAGAGTCTGGTCATTATGGGTTTATGTCTCAAAGCTGATGGCTTGTTAAATTGATTTATTTTAAGGTTGTGCATTGTTTTCTGTTGCCCCTTTAGAATTCCCTTGGGGTTTCTGTACAATTTGTCTGCTACAATGTGCTATGTACATCACCCTCCCTGTAGAAATCAGCTAATAGGATAAAAATTAAGAAGAAACTGTTTAGATTGAAATCACCCCTTTCTCCGAATCTTCATTTTAATGTGGAAATAGGAACATAATTTCTTTGGAGACCTTCAGCTCTCTGTCAAAGCTGTTTGAAAAGCCAACAGGTGGAGAAATCTGTGGGGGACTGATAGATGACAGGTTGAATGACCACATAAATACCATTTCCAGAGAGAAAGAAAAGGTTATATGATAGAAAGCTAAAGTGAACTCACAAGTGGTTCCCTCACTGTTTCCTGTACTGAATGGAGGAAAAGGAAACTGTGGAAAACCTTAAAGCAGATCTGACATGGGGATTGAGATTATCTTTAAAATAAATTGAACGTCTTTTAAAACAAGGCTTGATTAGACAAACATTTCATAGATAGGAAGCTCTTCTTCACTGCCAAGTATATCTAATCTGTACATCATGTGCTCGTCACTGGAGGAAATCTGGAAGAGTTGTCCAAGTGGTGAGGGAAAGGAGGATGTTACAAAATCCTAATTATTGAGTGTTCAGTGAATATCCTAAAGCAAAAGACTGATGGCCCCAGTGCAGAGCAGGAGCTATCCTGGCAGAATATAACTTACACAGCAGGAGTTTAACAAGGAATCAATGTTCTTGGAGTGTTGGGGCAGGGGCATGAGGTTGACAATGGAACATACATTTCATTGCTGTGTTCTTGTGCCTGATAAAATAGGAAAAGGCCTGATTTGGGGAATGCTATCTGTTGAGAACAGCCAGTGAGTGCTACCATTGCTTCCTTGCAAGGAGGATGACAACAAGCTATGAAGCAACATGGGACAGTGGGGTAACTAATAGTGCAATGGGAAGACTTGAGATCTTTGGGTTGGAAGAGTCAGCTATAAAGGAAACTCAATATCAGCCCAATACTGACCACCCAAAGGTGTGTCAAACTTCTGGGGCCCAAATGTTTTAGAAGTGGAGGCAGAACTCTGCAGGGATTAGACCCCTCCGTCTGGTTGCTTTCTTTCCTGAGACCACAGTCTTCCTCTCCATCAATGTGGAATGTGCTGGGTGCAGAGAGCTTTATTTAGGTGCTCAGTAAAACAATTTTTAGACAGATAAGATTACCTTGTTGCTCCTAGTATATGGATTTCATACCTTTCATGGCACATTTATCACTCCTTCTTCCCTCTCAGAGCAGGGGGAAGGGAACAGTAGGAGGGAAAAGAGAGTGGAAGGCAGGACAGGGGGACCCAGGCAAGGGAGGAGGTTGTGTGGGGCGCGTCTTCCCAGCTTGAGTGATTGATTTTTCTTCTGGGAAACATTGAAACTTCCAAGTCAGAATTAATGGGACAAAAACACTTTCCAGGTGCTCAGAAGTGCAGAAGTCCAATAAATCAAAGGGGGAGCCTAAAGGAGGAAGCTCACAGCCGAGGGAGAGAAAAACAGGCAGAAGAGCAGACTCCCAAAGCTGTGTCTCCTCTGATGTATCAGACAGTTTCCAAGCTCCTGTGGTGCAGAGATGACATGTTTTGGGCTTCACAAGGGGCTTTTTCGGGCTGCTCCAGCCTGACAGTGGAAGAACCTGATGCAGGAGCTCCTTGTCTGGATCTGAAGTGCAATGAGTAAAATGTATCTGGAGAGGGCCAGGAAGGACCAAGAGGAAAAACTAGCAAAGGCAGATCACAGATTCACCAATGCTCTCCCCATTTTCACTATGGGACCCCAAAGCTGTAGGTGACCTCTCTGCTGATACCCTAATACCCCCCAAAATAACATTTACTCATCTCTTCTTGAAGAGGTACAGAGCCAACCTTAGGGCAGGTGGCCCCAACATGAGATCTGGCTTTGACTTCCAAATTGTCCTCCTGATGGTGAGGAGGATAGGAGTTGCATTAAACTGAGTCTTTCTACCCTTGTGCAGGGAATGGCAGCTCTGCCCCACCTCACTGGTGAACCCATGGCATCATCTCACATGCAATCAGTATGGAGTATGCTTGACTGTAAGCTCACAGATGTTCTTGTCCCATAGAATCCAGTATTGGGTATATGTTTGAATGCATTGCTGATGTGCTGAAGGGATGGCTTCATTGTCAGTTTGTGACTGGTTTCCTCTACTGCACACTTCTGGGCAGCAGACTTGCAGTTACTGATCACCAAAGGGGCTTCCTGGTCCAGGGCAATGCTGGCCTTTTCCACCTATAGCATTCACTTCACAAGAGTTCCCTCAGTGCCCATCATCCCAAAAATGCTGACCTGGTTCTGGTATCTCCATCCATGATTTTTTAATATACATGATTTTAACCAGACAACATGTTTCTCAAGTACAAGTGGGGTTTTCATTAGAAGAATTTGCCATGTTATGTGCAAAACGGGTCATCTGAACACTTGGAAAATGGAAACATCTAGACTGTGTTTTTGTGGGAGCATTTCCCCATCTTTTTCATAGATCACCTCCACCATTTATTATTATTTCTCATAGAATCATAGCTTCATAGAATGGTTTGTGTTGGAAGGGACCTTAAAGCTCCTCCAGTTCCAGCCCCTGCCACAGGCAGGGACCCCTTCCACTAGAGCAGGTTGCTCCAAGCCCCTGTGTCCAACCTGGCCTTGAACACTGCCAGGGATGGGCCAGCCACAGCTTCTCTGGGCACCCTGTGCCAGTCTTCCAACACCATTATAATTTATTATTAATGCTTAATTATTTACTATTATTTCTATTGTACAACCATGTAACAAATCTGGGGCAGCTCTGGCCTGGGCTGTGATAGGTGCTGTGCAAACACACAGGAGAAATCTGGTCTCGACTTTCTTTTCTACTTATCTCAGGCTGTCCTGGGCTTGGCCCCAGCGAGTGTATTATCAATTAGTCAACTTGCTGACAGCTGTAGAGCACAATGAGCCAGTTCCTTACTTAAGATGAGCCATTGGTCAATTAAACTAATAGTGAAAATCTCCGGGTATAAGAAAGGAAACATTTATGAGCTCATGTTAAGTGTGCGAGGGCTAAAGGGAAATAAAAGCCCTCTATGATTCTAACAGGGGAAAATGAGAACCCAGGCTCATTAATAAACAAAGAACAGGATGTAATTAATAAATGCCTCTAAACCTACCAGAATACGGAATTCCTTTCTAAATATGTCATTAGCAAGAAAAATAAAGAGAAAAATTAAGCTGATAAGGACGGGTTTGGAAACTTTGGAAGTACACAAATCATAGGATCTGGCTGACATTTATCCTGCTTGTTGAAGGGATTTAAACAAAGTGTTAAAGAATCACTGTGGAGCATTAAATGGACACTTTGGAGGTGGAAATATGGCCACAGGATATAAAAGTGAAGGATTGTAGTTTGGTTTTGTATACAGCAGTTGTCTGCTGTGCTGGTCATGGTACAAACACAGCAGAAGGAGATGGTATTTGGCCAGAGGGGAGCACAACACTGGTTCTGGTCTGTGACATGATCCCATAGTGAGACTTTTAATATGCAAGGGAAAAAAAAGAAAGATTTCTTGATCTTCTGACCTTTAGGGACAACCCCCCACACACACTGGTCAGATTTGTAGTGGGGAATAATGTACCCAGAAAGGAAGCACATTATGGTTTAAAACTACTTCTAACTGTCAGTAGGTCAATCACTTCACAACTTTTCATTTCTTGGACCTCATGTTCACACTCATTTATGGTGCCCCTTTGCTGCATGGGCCCCAAAATCTCTCCCTTTTATCTTCTTGAGATGCAACCCTTGAGGGGTATGGAAGGACCCCTCCAGCCCCAGATGTCAAAGCACTTGAATAGCGCCATCTCCTGAACTTCATTTTTTATGTGTTTATGTGAATCCAGGCTCTGGAATACATCTGAGAAACCTGGAATGGGCAGCAGATGCCAAACCTGGCACTGGGAAAAGCCTGATGCTGACTGAGGGATGACAGGCTTTGAAAGCAGGGAGAAGCAGCTCACATTGGATGTGGCACAGATGGCGGGATCCGAGGAGAGCTGCTTGGGGAGGAAGAGACATGATCAAAGAGATCCTCACTCAGGATGAATATCAGCAGGGATGAGATAGTGTTTGTCAAGATCAGAGGAAAAGAAGTTCCCACACAAGGGTTTGGTGATGCAGATGGGTTGGGAAGGGCAGGCTGCAGAGGCAGCATGTGTAAGGCAATGAGCCAGAGCTGAAGATAAATGCAGGGGATGATCTGAGTCTCCACTAGTTAACATATTTCAATCAAACAGTTATTTTCCCCTTCAAAAGAGGAATGAATTATCTACCAGTGGAGTGGAAGACTTCAGGAAGATTGCATGATAGTAGAAATCGACATCTGGCCTGCAAATCTGTGCATTTCCTGAAGGTCAGTGCTCTGCTTTAGTCCTCCCTGTATTTTTCCCTCATTTTCTTTTCACTGGGAGAAGGGTCAGCCCCCAAACTGTCTAGTCCAGCTTTTTCCCAATACACAACACAAGTGACACTATTTTGGCAACCTATCTGGGATCTTTCTTTTTTAGCAGTCATGTTCTCTTTCTTTTCTGGACTTTCATAAGCGTTTCAAATCTTCACTGCAAAATACAAGAAGTAAATAAAGAGGTAATTTAGATGGGTGATATACAGACCTAACAGAAGATGGAGAAGAGGAACAGTAACAAATAAACCTAAATAAAGAGTCAAACTCTTCATAAATTATGTCCGACCACCAGACAACTGTAGCAAAGCAGCCAAATGAGCTGCCATAGGCTGATGCTGATAGTCTAGATAAAGTATTAAAACAAATCAGGACCAAAGAGAGGCTCTCAGCAATGGTACAACAGTTTGCTTTCTAGCCGAGGCAAAAATAACATGTAATAATTTAATACAATTTCTTCAAATAAACTTCATTTTGGGATAATGGCTTCCAGATGGATGAAGCTTTATAAACATCTCTGCCACATGAGAAGTTCCCACTGGGTAACGGAGAGGGTAAGAGAGTGATTTAGTCACTGGGTCTATACCAGTAAATTAAATGTGCCCAGTGCTGATCTCCAGCCCTGAGACCAAGCAGCAAGGAAGGGCTTGTGTCCACATTGCTGTTCCTTCTTGCCATCCAAACCCAGGCAGCTGCTTCCAAACTGCTTGTTTGGAGTCCCTGGCTTATGCTGCCTCCTGAGGAGCACCTGGGGGTGTCCATGAAGCAGCCTGGTGGTCCACATCTGAATGGTGCCAAAAACACCCTAAAAATTAAACCGTTCGGAGAAGGGAGCTCTCTCATGCCTGGGAATAATCCCAGGTGCTGTTTGATTTACCCATCTGGACACAGCCTAATAGAAACCCTTTCTGCATCCACCAAAACCCTCCTTGAAACTATTTTGGAAGCTCATCTAAAGCTTCAGGGCTGGATTATCATGGCCAGCTTTAAAAACATGGAAGCCCACATGAAAGATGAAGTCACAAATGGTCACACTCAAAGCCAAAGCAAGAACCTGTTCAAGATGTCCATACTAATAGCCCAGCACCTTTTTGGATGCAATACTAGCCTCGAGCTCCTTGGAGCCAAAGCTGCTAGTCAGGCTGTCAGTGTTACACATGTGTTTGATTGCTTTGTTGGGTTGGGGCCCTGCAGAATCAGGATGAGGAATGCAAAGGGAACAATGGCACTTCGCACTCGGCGCGGAGGATTTTGAGTGTTATTAATTATTCTTCATTCTGCTGGGTAGCATTAAGAGACAGAGGGCTGAAACACATCCAGGCAGAAATCAGCCACAGTTATTAGTGTCTCAGACCTTTGTCTTGTGGGCTTCAGTCTGGTTAAAACAACAATAAGAAAGCAAAAGGAAAAGCTAGACATGTTTCAGATGAAGGCCCCCAAGGTATGTGGTATTTCAGATAAATGACCTGGGTTGGCTCCAGCAGTAATTATTTCCCTTTAAATCCTCAGATATTATTTTTCCCTTGTTTACAGGGGATTGTTAGTTTGTTTCTCTTGCCTCAGTTTCATCCCTACCTCCTGCCATGACAATACCTCCATAGACCGCACAGCTGAAATCGAAATGGTCCATGGAAACAGTTGGATTTCATCAAGGACCTGATGGAAAGTTGGCGTGTTATTGTAGCTCACCCCGCTTGGATTTTCACCAGGTGGATTGGGAGGGGAGTCCCCAGCTTCCAGGATCCCAGGATCTTGGGCAAATCAACTCATGTGGAGCTATGGCCAGAGGAGTGCCAGTTCCTAAGCTCCTTGCCTCCCAAGAAGTCCCTGCAGCCCATGGGTGTCTACAAGGACTCCATGTTGCCAGGTCCTCTTCACCTTATTGAACAAAGCAGAACTTGTGATGTAGCAATGATGTGAAGCTCCAAAGTTACCCAGTCCCACAGGGCTGCACATTTCTGGTGCTCTGGGATACCCATTTAGTGCTGAAGGGACTCTGGGGCCTCTTTTGCCCTACTCCACATAAAAACATGAAACCCAGAACATGTTGACATGTTTGGATAATCACTGAAAGAGGAGATAGGTCTTTGGGTGGTATTTTTAACTTCACTGGACAGATGTAAAAGGTAGATCTTGAAATGAAGGGTTATTGGTGCATTATATCCCTAACTGGGTGCGATGAGATGGTGACACTCTATGTGACTCCTCCTGATTCTGAGCCATGGATGCTCATCAGATGTCATCACTGCAGAGGTTTGTATGTAATGCCCCATCCCTGGCAGTGTTCAAGGCCAGGTTGGACACAGGGGCTTGGAGCAACCTGCTCTAGTGGAAGGTGTCCCTGCCCGGGGCAGGGGTTGGAACTGGAGGAGCTTTAAGGTCCCTTCAACACAAACCATTCTGCGATTCTGTGTCAGTGGAAAAGAAGGTAAAGGGCAAGAAAGGACAGGTTTTTGGTTAAAGGCCCTGCACAATCTAATGAACTGCAAAGTTATTGAATGCAACAGCCTTTGGGCAGGACTAAAGACCTGACTTCACCCAATATGAAATGGGGCTAGACCTGAAGTTACATTGTCTGCTTGCACGGAACTGTGAATGTCATGGGCTTCATAGGATGTTGATGGAAAGTATATAGGTGGTGTGCTGCGGGTGCATGTATCAAAGGTGCAGCTACATTAGAAACATGGCACACGCTGTGGCACCTATATCCACTGCATCAACATCCTATGAAACTTCTAAGGCAGCTCTAGACCAGAAGTCTGGTAGGCTCAACAGCAAAGAAAAGGGAGAGTGGGTTTTTACAGACAGTGACATTTGCCTAGTCCATGGCAATGGGTGTCAGTCCAAAGGCAGCTGGAGGTTCCTTAATATCTGAAGGGAGACTGATGAAGTTTCTCAATGGCTCAATCTTCTCTCTGCCAGTTTTCAGGAGCAGCTGCAAAGGTCTGGAGCACCTAACAAATGTCTGCTGTGCACTCCTCAACTGAAGAGACAACAGAGGCTGGGACAGCTCATCTGGGTCAAGGCAGGAGCTGTGTTCCCAGTCTAGAGAGCAGAACATCACCAATTCCCACTCTGACCCCATGCCGAAATTCAGGACCATGCACAGATTGTGTCTTGAAAAAGTTTCATCTTGACTGCAGGAACAGCCATGGATGAGCCTCTGTTGCTGGTTAGACCTCAATGTGTTTCTCATCAATTTCTATTCCAGTAACATTTAACAACCATCTCATTAAACATTAAACCCTGCATGTTTTCATCTCGAATCCTTTGTGAGAGTATCAACTCCACCACTGCCAAGCTGGATGCCAGGTCTTAGGCAGGTGGGAGAAGCCACAAGCTTATTGTGCTGCCCTTGAACTATATATCCCAGCCGCAGTGTGGAGGTCTTGCTCAATCAGCTCTGCATGCCAAAATCTCCTCAAAGCTTCCTCCTTCACCCTCCATTGACACGGCAGATGCTTTTGGACACCTTCCCAGCTTCATCAGATCAGTTCTCAGAAGTCTGGAAATCTCTGTTTCCCATACAGTCCCCCCCAGATATAACCAAATATCATCTGTGTTGGAGCTGAGCAGTGGAAGTGTGTATGTCCTGTTGTAGATTCCTGTTTACATTGTTATTGGGAGCAGATTAGGGGGGTTCATCTCTTTATATCTTTTTTAGCTTTCTTTCATGTCCTATGATTTTGCAACACTGAGTAAATACTTGGACTCCTTTTGAAATGGACAAGTGGCTTAGAAGGGCTTGAAACCTCTCTCTGGACTTCGCAAGCCAAAGGGTATCTACTTTCCACACCAGCATCAACTCCATGATCAGGGTTTCTCTTTCATGTCCTTCTCCCCATCTAACATCTGCTAGGTGTGTAGTCCCATCCTATGCTGGCATAACAAGGATGAGCACTGAGGTTTATCACACCGTGCTGCTACAAATGCGCCAGATTAGTCCTTTCCTGTGTGTCTTATACTGTCATTAGAGACTTCACTGTCCCCTGCACTAACAGTGAGCACACGAAAACATTGCTTAACGAATATACAACCAGCCCAATGTACTTGCTCATCAAGCCAACGTCCCAAGAGCTGGCAGAAGAACTGAATGCTCTTGCTGGGTCAGCATGTGGGCCATGAATATTACTTTCCACTGAATGCACACTTCCTGCTGCCAAGTCTGGGTCAACTCAACAGCACTGCTGAAACCAGACGAGTATCTGGATTTAGGTTCCAGTTGGAGGAGAGAATCCTGCAGAGCTTCTTGCTTACTTTGTTTTCCACCAGTGAAGCTCCAGCAGTGATCTTTTCCAGTTGGGAAAGGACTCAACTGACCCAGTTTGTGCAAGAACCTTTCAACCCAGGACCTGGTGAATCTCCTGCCTGCTGAGTCAAGCTTAGTTACAGTGGAATGTGTTGTGCTGTCACAGAGGTGATGGAAAGAGGAGCATTAAACTATGCAAGACTGCTGTGACCCTCAGAGAGCGTGGGAGCAGGGAACACGTGGTTTTGCCTTGTTTTGTTTTCGTTGGAGAGGGTGAGAGTTGATTTTGGTCTTGACGCTCACTGTGCTACTGAAAGGGTCAGAAAGTCACTGGCCAAACATCACTGGAGACCAAGGGGAAAACCAAAGTGGTGTCTTCTGAGACATCAACCAGTGTGTGAGATTTGTAGCCGAGTGATGGGGCCCGGCGGGAGGCCATGTGTGGTGGAGGCAGCATGGCCAGGTCATGCTCTGGGCTGACTTTTATAGCTGTCAGCTAACTCCTCTCTTTGGGGAGCTCTAGCTCATCACCAGCGGTAGGAGGTGAGAATAACCTGCAACTGGAGGTGGACAATGGCCCTTAAACTGGATCTCCTGATAGCTTGCTGCAGTCAGTCCCTTGTCCCTTGAAAGGAGGCACCTCAAGGGCAGCTCTGTCTTGAGCCAAGTGCCTCTGTCCCCTTCTGGGAAGAGGGGGGCACACAAAGATGCTGCATCTATGGTGTTCGGACCTGCTCTGTGTTTCCCCCATAAATGCTTTTCATCAGAAAATTCAACTGAGCCCAAAATGTTCCCTCAAACTCAACATTTTTTGGATGAAAATTTGTCTCTTTTACTGAAGCTTCATGATTTCTTAGCTCCACAGAATATAATCCCAAAACCAAAGACAGACAAGTATCAACCTAATGGAACCCTTGTTGTCAGTTACCCACAGTGCAGATGGTTGCCATTCCCACTAATCCAGGATAGCTTTTCTTGTTCTCTTTCTAATGGTGTTTCATAATGTACAGGGAACTATTCATTGGAGCAGGATGAATGGAAAATCTCAAGAGTGATCAGATAAATTCTCCATGAAAAAGTTACCACAAAGGATGTTAACAAAGAGAAATTTCATGTAAGAAGTTTCATTTAGGGGGAAAAAAGGTCATTTTTAACTAAAAGCTTTTAGCAAAAACTATTCCTGCACCTTTCTTTGCCTCTGTTGTTGGTGATACTGCATGAACCCACCAGCTGTAGTCATCCAGAACACCTTCTTTCAGCCTTGTGCATCCTATCAACTGCTGTAAGATCTCCCTTCCAGTACTTAAAGGGGGCTTACAAGTATGCTGGGAAGGGATAAGACAAGGGGAATGGCTTTAACCTGCCAGAGGGGAGACTGGGATGAGCTCTGAGGCAGAAGCTCTTCCCTGTGAGGGTGCTGAGGTGCTGGCACAGGGTGCCCAGAGAAGCTGTGGCTGCCCCATCCCTGGCAGTGTTCAAGGGCAGGTTGGACACAGGGGCTTGGAGCAACCTGCTCTAGTGGAAGGTGTCCCTGCCCGGGGCAGGGGTTGGAACTGGAGGAGCTTTAAGGTACCTTCCAGTACAAACCATTTTATGATCAGCATCTTATGATGGGGTTGTGCCGTGTCTTGAGCCCAGACTGCTTTTATGCACGCCATAGATCGAGTAGGGCTTTTAGCTGAGCTTTGGGGTGCACCAAGGAACAAGTTTGGTTCATGGTACCCCTTGTATCCTTCTCATATGGGAACGTGGGTGATTCATTGTGTCCAGCCACCATCATTTACCTGCAAGGGCCCTTGAACATCATGTGGCTGATGCCAAGGAGTGAGTTGGCCATAAGATCCTTGGAATGTCCATGGTTCTTAGGCCATGGACATGTTCTAACACTACACATTCGGTAGAGTTGATGAAGTGGGGAGGGTACTTCATTCTGCATACACCAGTGTGGCCGTGACTTCTAAGCTGCATGATTATAGTGGTAAAGGAGCACGCTGCAGTTCAGTCCACACTTCAGCATGGGCTTTGTGAGGATCACAGGATGTAGCCCCTGTTCCTGTCCCAGTTTTGATATCACCTTTCTGTGTGACCCTAGGCGACCCTGCTCAGCTTCTTTATCCATCAGACTGGGACAATAAGGACTGGATACCTCATAAGTGGAGTTTATGGGTTCACCTCCAGACCCATCGTCCCAGCAGAGTGCTATGGGGTGGTTGGGGTCATTAAAGATCTGAGAGAGTTGGTTTTGTGTTCTACCTTTGCAAGAGCACATGGGGCATTACCCCAGGTGTCCTGGCAAACTTCTCACTTCCTTTGTGCTGTCAGGATGAAAGGGGACATGTCAGCCCTAGAAAATGCATGTTAAGCAAGAAAGAGGAGACTTCTGGGAAAGGACTTCTTCCCTGCAAAATGAGTTTTGCTGAGTTTACAAGGTGTCGAAGGCTATTAATGCTGCATGCTTTGGTACCATGAGATTGTAAACAAAGTTTCAATATGCCTTTCAACAGACCCATTTATCAGCCTCCATCTTTTTCCCTCTGGCTTTATTCCACTTTTTTTTCCCCCATATTTCCCCTCCCCCCCACCCCCATCATTCTTTTCCTTTGTCTCCTGGACTTATTCCCATTCTCGGGGTTGTCTTATTAATTTTCCTCTTTCTCAAAGGAAAAAAACAGGCTTGTGGGCTGGAGACTTTACAACATTCTCTCATAGTCCCGGATTTCAAACGCCTAGCCGGGGGTCTATAATGTACTGACATGGAAAGACTAGACTTATTATTAAACTAATAATCTAGGAATTTTTATGAACTTCAGAGCTCTAACCACATGGCACGGGGTGCTGAGGTATTAGCAGCCATCGGTGGAAAGCTACTGTGGCTGGACACGCCAGCTTTGTCAACACTCGGGAGCAGGGCTGCAAAGATGAATGATGGGTGATGGGTGGCTGGAAAGGGGATGCATGCAAGAGCCCTCGGTGGGACCTGCCTGCTTCCTCCCAGGGTTGTACTTAGTGTCTTAGGCAGGTTATAGCCTCCAAACTACAAATTGGGGTATGAGAAAGTATGTTGAATAAAATGGGATTGCTAGGAGTTGGGGGTGCAACTGTATACCTGCCTTATTCTCTACTTTGGCCACTGCTACACACCACATTAGACAGATCTTTGACCCAGACCATCATGGCTCTGCTTGCCTTCTTAGCACAGACTGAGGTGGTTAAGATGAGATGCTGCTACACCTCTCATTTTAGCATCTTTTCTCATGATAAAGACCAAAAACCAGGATTGTTAGATGTGACTGATGAATTGGAATATTTGTCTTGAAGGCCTTATAAGGATGGATATTTTAAGGGCATTTATGCTGGGTTGGTTTAAGAATCATAGAATCACAGACTGGTTTGTTTTGGAAGGGACCTTAAAGCCATCCATGGGCAGTGACACCTTCCACTAGAGCAGGTTGCTCCAAGCCCCATCTGTCCTGGCTAAGAACCCATCTAAGCTGGCATCTAGGAGTACCCGCAGTACTTTCCACCAGCTGCAACACATGGAGATGCTTTGCTGCTTACAAATATCTGTACCAGCAGTGATCTTTCCAGCTGGAAAAGGACTCAACTGATCAAGCATATTCAATGTGGGCCTTTCAGATGTGAAGTGCATTCAGTTGGCATTCAGAACCACTGTGTTGCTCACTTTCCTACCCAGTACAATGCAATCCCCTGGCTTGATGTTACTTATTACATTCTCAGAGCATAATTCCAAATGACATGTGAAACACTTTGCTCCAGACACCAGAGCAGCTGCTTGCTTTGGTGTTATCAGCCCCAAAGGTGAATCTGCTTTGTGGTGATCTGTGCATGGTTTTGCAAAGCTTCTTTAATATCCTCCAGGGTGAAGGCTGCAATGGGAAGAAAGTTACACAATTATTCAAGTCACAGTTTAAGGCAGAGAGTTGACCTTTTGTAATGTGCTTTGTACCATTGTGTGAGCTGCCATTGTGTGAGTGTTTTTTACACTGCAGGGCATTTGCACCACCCCTTGCAGTTTTTCCTTGCCTATCAATGTCCTTATCTTTCCATTTTATGTAATCAGAAACTTCTTTTTATGTTATTAGAAACACTGGTTCACGGAGACTGAACACACCAGGCCAGTCTCCATATAGCTCAGGTGGTAGAAGTACATTGGCTGCCCTGAAATCACCTGGAGGGGGAAACAAAGAGGAGGAAAAGCTCGCTATCTCCCTGTGATGGATTACTAACCCATCGCTGGGATATTCCAGGGAGAACAGACACACAGCCCATGCTGAGGATGAATTACTGGATCCTAATATAACGGGAGGAATTAAAGAAAGGAGAACTTCTCCAAATAATCAGCACCAGCTGCCATGTGCGGGGTACCCCCATCCTCCAGGCAAGCCGCAGCTGTGATTCATGCCACATCCCACGTTGCTGCCTGCCCTTAATATCAAAACAATATGACATGTTCTGCTTTAGGACATGCATTTTTCTTCCTTACGTGTGAGTTTCCGGCTGCTCACCAAAGCAGGCAGGCAGGGAAGATGTAAGTCAGCCGTGAGGAGGATGATGGACGAGGGCATAGAGTGGGGGGGAAGATTCCCATGAGTTTCTGGATGGGAGACATGGATCTGCGTCAGCTCCGTGTCAGGGTAATTGGAAGCAACAAGGCAGAGCTGGAAAACGCCTTTGTGGGAGTCACTTCTCACAATATATGAAGTGCTTACAAGAAGCTGTGACAAGCCCAGAGCACGGCTGACGTGCTGAGTCTTTCACCTAAGGCAGTGAGGCAGGAAAAGAAGTTTCATGCAGCCACAGGGTTGCTTTAGAGAAGAGGGGAGGGGGGTAACAGAGTCACAGCAGTTTCTAGCTGGAGAGGACAAAATTCGCCTGTGAAACTTAGCTTTTGCTTGCTAAGATAGCAGCAGATGGACCTTAGAGGTCTTTACGAGGTCCTGTGTGCCTGAGGCACTCTCCGTAGGAGGCCACTCTGCACATATCCTCACAGGCTGCCTCTATTTCCCCTGCAACATCCCACAGACCGATGTTAACCTTGCCAGGTATTGGTGTTTTCTTTCCTTTCTGGAAGTTTTCCTCCTTGGAAGGAAAGTACCTTTTCCTTCCTGGAGGTTGTATCTTGGCTGATGTGTGGTTTTTCTGTGTTTCCGGCACTAGCCATCAGCACAGAGCCTACTGCAGCCTCCTCCACACCCAGAAATCTTATCATGCCCCAGATGTGTAGTCATCACCTATCAGGAGAGGATGGACCTATGAAAAGTGTGTTTTCTTCTGCTGAGGAATCCCATTTGCAGACTCAGGAGCCCTAAAACCAGCCCATGGAGTCACCCCTTTACACCCAGTTACTGCACAAGGGCAGCCACAGAGGACCTGTGCCTGGCATCCTCTTGCCTGGCACCCAAGAACACCCAACATGAGTGAGATCATAGAATCCCAGATTGGTTTGTGTTGGAAGGGACCTTAAAGCTCATCCAGCTCCAACTCCCTGCCACGGGCAGGGACACCTTCCACTAGAGCGGGTTGCTCCAAGCCCCTGTGTCCAACCTGGCCTTGAACACTGCCAGGGATGGGGCAGCCACAGCTTCTGTGCTTGTGTTAATAAGTCTCAGTGGAATCTTTCAGCCTTAAACCTTATTTAGAGTTTATCACCTAAACATTTCATCTGATGTACGCTTGTTTCTGTGTAAGCTGCTGCAAAGTGTGAGCCCTACATGCCACCAGCTTTCTGCAGGCTTTTGGGCTGGAAGTTGCACTTTGTCTCCGTCCAAAATCATCCCTACTGCACCTCCCATGAGCACTGTCTGCTCAGCACAGCGGGAAGGGAGTTAAAATGAATCTACTCCAGGGGGATAGAAAGGGGGATCTCTCAGTGTCGTATGCTCTGGCTGGGCTGTAATCCCATCCAGGAAAGCTTATGCTGTTCCCAATCTCACCCTTTGATCACTCCTGGAGAGGCAGTGGATCTGGGGCCTCTGGAGATGACCTGCTGCTGGGGCCCAGCAGGGTGCATGGACAATGATGAATTGGTCTGAGGTAAGAAGTCCTACTGCAAAACACATGTGTTACACATCTTCCCTCCTTCATGCTCCTTGAAAGCCCATCCAGGAACTGGGGTTTCTCTCTTTTTGGCTTGAAACCAGTAAAGAAATACTTCTTCAGGGGAAGGTGTGATTGTGCCAGTGTGCTGGAGCCATGCTCAACAGAACTGGTCCCTACATGAGTATGCAGCAGTTAAATCACGCTTGGGAATCATGGGTTCACTCCTCCTGTCCAGGACTAATTCTTGGCCACTGCAATAAAAGGGGATTTCTTTCTGATTATTGATAAACACCTCCATTTTTGCAGGGGAAAAGAATTATCTGCAGCTTTGCTCTTTTAGCTCCATGCTATGGTACCCAGCTACTCTAAGGAGTTCATCTCATAGTCAGTAGAGAAGTGAGAAGTCCATAGCTCTGTGTAAAGATGCGTCTGTCTGACTAAAGTGCCATCATTTTACTTCAATGAAGCCTGTAAGGTATAAACAGGATCTGGATGTCACTGTGTTAAGCATTAGACATGTAGGCTGAGACCTACTGAGCTTGTTATCAAGGTTGACATGACAGACAACAGTGAGGAAAGGAAATAACACCATGGGAAAATGAGGCCCAGAGAAACTGGAGTCCTTGAAGAAAAGCTTCAAGATTTAAGCAGTTTAGGTCTCCAGCCATCATCCCAGTGCATCCCTCTGGTAGTCATTGTCCTGAAATTACTGCTTTGTATTGATGGGTTTCCATAATCCCTTGTGTTACTGAAGCTCTACATGCCTGGAGAAGAGAGGACTCTGGGAAGACCTTATTGCAGCCTTTCAGTTCTTAAAAGGGGCTTGGAAGAAAGACGGGGAGAGACTTTTTAGCAGGGCCTGTTGCAATAGGATGAAGGGTGATGATTTTAAATAAAAAGAGGGAGATTCAGGCTGGATGTGAGGAAGGAATTCTTTACAATGAGGGTGGTAAAACACTAGCACAGGTTGTCCAGAGAGGTGGTGGATGCACCATCCCTGGAGACATTCAAGGCCAGGCTGGATGTGGTTCTGGACAACCTGATCTAGTTGAAGATGTCCCTGTGCATTGCAGGGGGGATGGATTAGATGACATTTGAAGGTCCCTTCCAACCCAAACCATTGTACAGTTCTCTGATTCTATGTTCTCTCACTGCAGTGCATGGAGGCTTTTGCTGTTGAGCCACAAAAATGAGAAAGGGAGATGGGAAACAGAGGAGATAAAGAAATGCTCTTTGTGAGATGTGGCGATGTGGGCTCTGCCTGAGGTTATGCAGGAGTCTGGAAGCACTGGGATAGTCCTGTGGCCATGGAGGGCAGTGCAGGCCTTGGGTCTACAGAGGAAGGAGTGAGCAGAGGGAAGGCAGTGAGGAGCTGGTCACCCCTTCCAAGCCCTAAGGGCTGTCAGCTCTCATGGAGAAGCAGCAGCAGCAGACCCCACACAGGTGTCTTTCTGGCAGGCAGATGTTTCTATCACGTGTTTGGCAACCATCGAGCCCACAAATTTTGGCACGGGGATGAGTCTGAAAGAGGCTGAGTCAGAACAGAAGGTGCAGCCAAAGCCTGGTGAAGCTCAAGTGTCCATGTGTGCTTTGTAGATGTGAATCCCACCTTGGATTCACACAACTGGCACGCGGACCCACACATGAACACACACACTAGCTCCCATGGCATCTTCAGAGGAGTTGCCTGTACTGACAGGCAACACAACTAATAATGGAGTTAGGCAGTTATTCTCTTCCACATATCCTCCACCAGCTTCAAAACCCTTTGTAAAAACTCTTCAGCTGTCACTTTATTATGTGCCTGTGCCTTGTCAAGCATGGTGGGACCTTCAGTCATGACCAGATCCCATTTACATGATGGGATCTGAACAAAAATCCTTTGAAAATGCAGCTATAAGCCAGAAAATCCCAGTCATTGATGTGATTTGTGCTCTCATGGAAGGAAACCTCCAACCCTGGCTCAAAATGGAAAGAAGGTCAGCATCAGAAGAGCAATGTTTCAGTTTTTGGGGAGTATATTTAATCACCTAAAGGATACTAGATAGTTGCATTAATACAAATGAGAAGGTGAACACCAGGTTTACTATAATGTGCTCAAAGCAAAGCTAAATAGCATAAACTTGTACGCTGATATTAAGCTAAGTGTAAGAGTCAAAAGTAAGAAGATCTGCATCTAAGGTTTTTATGATCTCTTCCTTCTATAATTCTTCCTTATGGTTTTGCTTCTTCAAAGAACTTACACTAATTTCTTTCCAGCAAAAGACTCAGGATTGCTAAGAAATTTACTGAGGTCCTTACGAGTCGACCACTCTTTTTATGGAAACATTGGGCTCTTGAGCTCAACATGTTTCTGAGGAAGTATCTATGAAATGATGCCTGAAAGAGTAAGGGCTCGAGTCAATGTGTGTGTCTGTGCAAATAAATCAAATGTGCCCAAGATTGTCCTGTGACTCTGAGGCCATTTGGCATGGAAGAGTTTGCATCCGTGCTTTTAAATCTGAGTAGGTACCTTCATCTGGACTGCTCATTGGGAATGGTTCTTGGCCTCTGCTAGATCCCAAACCACAGGCAAATGTGTTTGCATGCCCATAAATGTCTCCAACTCTCTTCATGAACTGGTACAGAAAACAGTGTTGATTCCAAAGCCCCTTAATGACTTACATCCTCTTTAAGGTCCAGCGTGGTTGAACTCTTGGACGTCACTCACTAGCATGGTGACCAACTTCTTGGCTGGGTAAAGCTCCTGATGCTCATAGCACAAGGCACCACATGTGCCACATCTTGGTGCCCAGGGTGGCGTGTCAACCCGGCACAAAGCACCACTGGTAACATTTATTAACCCAGCTCCATGGAGTGGGCACCACGGGAATGCTCTGGGTTTCAGTAAGAGCGGGAACAGAACCTTCACCCGCTACAAACCAGAAGGAAGCATGGGAAATGTAATGGCAGTGGGAAAGTGGTGGTAATGGAATGGAGCAATGACTTCACTTCCCTTCTCATTACAGTTTGTTTTGATAAAATCAGCTGTGGCACCTCTGTTCTTCCCCACATGTTAATGCTGGACCTGTTAAATGGATCCCAGTGGCACCAGCTGGACTGTAAAAGCAGGTAATCAGAAAGCATTGCCTCTCTGAGCTCTGAGCTCAAGAAGCACAGATGCCTTACAAACAGCACAGCCTTTGTCCTTGCATGAGAGGCAGAAATCTTTGGTACCTTCATTGCATGCTGTTCATAGTGAGCCTTCTTGAATTGCTGTGAATAAAGCAATGTGGTTTCACCTCTGTTAACTGAGCTGCAATCACACTGGATTTTACTAGAGGAGTCTCAGAAACTGGCACAGGTTGCCCAAAGAAGTGGGAAATGCTCCATCCCTGGGAGTGCTCAAGGCCAGGTTGGACAGAGCCTTGGGAGACATGGTTTAGAGTGAGGCATCCTTGCCTATAGCAGGGGGTTGGAACTGAATGATCTTAAGGTCCTTTCCAACCCAAACCATTCTATGATGCTACAGTTATCTGACAGGTGCCTTTTTATCCCAGGTTTGCATTTTTGTCTCATACCAGGACCTTGTGAATTCCCCATTCCCAGCACTTTGCAGGAACACTCGCTTTTGTTCTCTCTTGTTCCAAGCACAGTGATGAGCTGCAGCACAGACATAACCAAGGGTAGATGGCATAAGCTTTTAACTGCTGCTAGAGAGAAGCAGGCTAAAGCCTACACCACCTAGGAGATGATGCTGACCTTTCCTGGGTACAACATGCTCTTGTTTTCTGTTCTGGAGCCACTTCAGATGTCCAAGGGCAAGATGAAGTCTTGGAGGGGTCTGCCAGTACTTCTGACAGGGAAAACAGAGTGTGGTAACCTGGTCACAAGGCAGGAATGTGGCCTCTCCTGTGCTTCCTACTCCCTGCTGGCCTTTGAAGTGAAGAAGCAGTCTGGGGGCTGGAGGGAAGCCTCCTGCCTGGCAGTGTGAGCTGATACCAGAAGGCTACCAACCTCTTGAGAGGAGAGGAGCAGGGGAGAAAGGGATTATATTCACTGTGAGACAATACTTCTGGCTGCTCTGAAGGATGACAGCTACAGCAAGTCATTTATAACATGTCGGAAATGTCTCCTTCTGACTGCACTCACAGAGAGGAGGAACAGGAGCAGCTGTTGGCCTCAATCCGTCTCATGTATTATTGGCTGTCTTTGGTACCTGATAGCAAGGCTTGGTTGCTTTTTCCAGCATGGAATGTAATGGGACTCCTCAAGGTCTTTCATCATAGAAGGAGATTTAGCTACAGGCACACGAGCTGCAATTTTGTTTAGGGAATATGTAAATGCTCATAGAGACAAGCCACGAAGATGCTCAGGGGCTGGAGCAGCTCCCATATGGAGACAGGCTGAGAATATTGGGGCTGTTCAGCCTGGAGAAGAGAAGCTGCTGGAGACCTCAGAGCAGCTTCAGTGTCTGAAGGGGGCTACAAGGATGCTGGGACATGTAGGGGTCTGGTGAGGATATAGGTGATGTTAACGCCGTCAGGACATGCAGGGCTAAGAACGAACATCACCACCCCAAGGGATCTGCTGCATATATACACTTGCCAAGCCTTTCACAGAGCTCCATTGTCAGAAGCCCTCAGGCAGCAAAAACTTCCCTGCCACCCTCATGCTGCTGAGCAGAGACCTTGTGGCTTTTGTGCCACATTACTGGCCAGGAGTGGGACAGCAGAACTGAACGTAGCCATCCCACAAGTGAGCATAAACCCCACAGGAATGCATGGGAGATCCTCAGGCAGCTGAGGTTGGTCAACAGCGTGGACATCAAATATGTAGTAAGAAGGGGTTATCCAGGGTTCCTCTCAGCAAGCCTTTGGCTATATAAAAAGGGCTGTAAAGAGGAAGGGAATAAGGTCTTCTCTGTATCCTCAGGGAACAAGGCATGAAGTCATGGTCTTAAATGGAGCCCTGGGAAAGCTCTGTTAAACTTGAGAGGCAAGTTGCTGACAGTAAAGCCAGTTAAGCAGCACCACAGATTGCCTGGGGAGGCTGTGATTCTTGCACCAATTGAGGTCTTTAAAAACAGATTAGAGAAACATCTGTCAGGAATGGCTTAGGAACAACTGATCCTGCCCTGAGGCAAAGAAAAGGCCTTGATGACCTCTCCTCATCCTTCCAGCCCTCTTTTTTTATGGTTCTATGACTTGGCTTTCCTGCTAATCTGCACAATATTTCATGCTCAAGAAATGCAGCACTCTCTCAGAACTGAAGAGATGAGTGTTCTCATCTCATACAGCAGAGGTGGGCAGAGGAGGCATGCAGCAAAAACCTTCTACTGGAGTTTCTTCATCATTAACAGGCTCTTCACAGCGTTCTCCAAAAGAAGCATCTAGATGCTTTGGCACTGATGACATGATGTTTTGATAAACCCAGTTGTGAAGTGCTGTGTTATCAGCATTCCCTTATGAAAACAAGATTATGGCCCAAAACTGTTCCACTTCTTTAGCTTTACGGGACCACATCTTCTTTGGTGGGAAGAGTTAAGGATGTTCCCAAATGCTACTCACAGAACCGTAGCTTGAGGTTAGAGACACTACACTCACTTTTCAGTCACTGTTAGGTCAAATCACCTTTGTGACTTGAACCTGGATGAAGGAAGGCCAAGGTGCTGATATGAATCTTAAGGCATGTCTTCCACATCACTGCTTTTGAAGAGGAATGGTCTTAGAAGAGAAGCTAGTGACCTGAATGAGGGCTAAGGCTGTGGTACGCAAGGAGCTATATCCTGGAGAAAAGCAAAATCTCTAGCACGGATTGACAGGGCAAGCAGGGAAGGGGAGAAAGAAAAGTGTTACCAGCCTTATTTTAACAAATGGTGTTCTTATGCACAACAGGTTTTCTTGATACCAGGTCTTCTTTTGAAATATCAGTGGATCTCAAGAAGAGCTTGAGCAGGGACTAAGAGTAACATTAATGACATCCGAGTTTCAGTGTGTAGAGGATAGTTTGCAGTCTGAACTACTCACAATAAACTCCCTTCATTGTCCATGGAGACAAAGAGGCAATTCCAGAGTGCAAGTTGTCTGGTTTCATACACTTATATTAGCAAACTGATGGTGGACTGTTTTAACCATCTACTTGAAGATGATACAGTCTTGAAGCACCTATTTGTGACCATGGACCTCCACAGATCAGCTACATATGTAGAGAGATTGTACATATTATTAATACATAAGTTATTTCTCTCCCTAGTTTCTACTTCCCCAGACTGAGGAATCCTTTGTATTGCTTATGTAGGTATGCCTGGTGTGTAAAATCTGAAGGGAAAAGAAAACAGAAGATGAAGTGTTGAAAAAAGGTGATTATCAGTCATTTTACAGGTAGTGGGTCCCACGAATGGGGGATTTATGGTTCTCCTGTAGACAATCAAGCAGAGGTAGTTCCCAGCTATCCCAAGCCACTGATGCAACAAAAACTTGACCTTTCATTTTCCTTCCTTCTCTTCCTGGTGAAACTTTCCAGGTTAGGGATTAGAAGAAAGCTCAGGTGTCTTCAGAAACAGAACTAGTACCACAGGACACTGTGAGCAGAAGGTCTCTCATTCCAGACCACCCCACAACAGAGCCATTCTCCTGCAACTTTGTTGTGTCTCTGCCCATGATCAGAACCAGATGCCATGGAAATAGCTACAAGAAGCTCTGAAGGAGGATAAGATGAAAAAAGGAGACATCTGAAGGAAGTTACTGAAGCACCCTGCTATGGTTTATTAAATATAAAAAAGGAAACCGAAACAAGGTGAAATAGAGACAGAATGTGTGGCATCTTCAAGTGCCCCACCTGAGATGTGGCAAAGGGATGGAGTTAATAACATGGAGCTTAAAACATTTTCAATTTACTCAGGATGGGCACCCCAAAAGTCTGGGGTACCCAAAATTTCCCTGCACTCTTAGAAACTGTGGCCAGTGCTTTTTAATCTCCAAGGTACCATTTTTTTTCTGCTTCTTTTACACATAATTCAACGAAGGGGGAAGAGCCAGGCAGGAACATCAGAGCAAAAGCAGATCTCCAGCTTGGGAAAGAAACCTAATTTTTGGTGTATTCAGTTCTGTCTGGTAGGTAATTTTTTTTTCCCCGTTTTTTTTTTCCTTCTTTTCTTTTAATTGGGTTGGGCCAATATGAAAGGAAACGTTACTAAACCCCTCACTGATCTATGTCTCAGTGAGTTCGAAATGGCAGCTCCCATTTCCTATGTTTACTGTTGCTTTTGATGTTACCTAATGAACGTAGATCCTCTAAAAGATTCTCTTTAGGGGCTTTAAATCTGGAAACCATTTGACGATGAAGCCAGAAGACACAATGGGGTGTGTTTTATGGGTCCCATTAATACGTGCCTTGGAGGGGGGTGCTGCAGTGTGGCCTCTGCCTTCACCCACCCATGCTGTGTATTAATGGTCTGATAAAACTCATTCCAGAGTGCTTTATTGCTATGATATTATTAAAAATAATTAAATAAATGGGAAGGGGAGAACAGTTTATTGTTCTAAGGGAAAGTCTGGCCAAGATTAGAAGACAAAAACAGATTACAACAAATAAGCTGCCCCCTGATGACTCCCTTAACACACATAGTGAATATCAAGCCTGCCACTTTGGGGTGGCACTGTGTTCGACAGCATAAGCTATTTGCAAGGTAACAGTGAGGATGTACAGGTTAGATATAAAGCAGAAGCTCTTCCTTGTGAGGGTGCTGAGGCGCTGGCACAGGGTGCCCAGAGAAGCTGTGGCTGCCCCATCCCTGGCAGTGTTCAAGGCCAGGTTGGACACAGGGGCTTGGAGCAACCTGCTCTAGTGGAAGGTGTCCCTGCCCTGGGCAGGGGTTGGAGCTGGATGATCTTAAGGTCCTTTCCAACCCAAACCAGTCTGTGATTCTATGATTTTATGTCTCTGCTTGCACTGAGGGCAAAATAGGTCCAAAAGTTATCAGCGTTGAGGGTATGCTCAATGTTCCTAAGTGTTTTACCTTGTGTCTTCTCTGATTGCCACTTCTATCTGACATGGGCCTTGGCAAGAAAGTGTTTTCAAGGGCTTCAAATTAGTGGGTTTAGGACTAATTCTCTGCAATGTGTTGAGTAGTGTCAGTTTCTGCTTCAGCAGGTGCCAAGGACATGGGCACCACATAGACCTGAGGTCTTTGCTAAGATGCTTGATGCCATGGACCAAAGGACACGTCTGCCAGCAGCAGCCCACATGGGAAGCCTGCAAAGGTTATGTAATGTTTCTAAGACCTGTCCTGCCAATGAGGACAAGGTGGGTGAGGTAAGCAGGTCCAGCACTTGTTGTTGTACTACCCTCTTTTTGAGAGAGCCCAGCTCTCCATGTGAAATCCATGTAGTGGTCCCAAATACCCTGTGGACTCAGCTCGTGATGTGGGCAGTGAAGTGGTAGCAAAAATAACAAGCCCAGGCTGAAATTGCTAAATTTGGAGATGTGAGGACTTGACTCCCCAGGGCCCTTCTGCTGGTATCGCTTTCAACCCCTGTGTTCCTCCAGAATATCATTCCCATGAAGAAAAAACACAGTGGAAAGGGGTACATGAGCTTTTCCAATCTAGTCCACTCTGCTTTATGGCTCCTAAGGTACATGGCTGCAGACTGTTACTCATCTCAGAGCTGAGGACATGAATGAGCTTTCTGTTTGGAAAGCTTTCAGAGACGTGCTGAAGCTGGTTCTTATATATAGCCAGCAAAGGGAACCATCAGGGCAAAACACGCCTGAAAGGAGAAATTGAAAACAGCCTTGGAAGCAAATGTGTATACATGTGGCATGACATTTATTTATTATCCCATGCTGCAGGGCTCTTGCCCAAGCAGAGTTGAAAGCTTAGTGAAAACGGTGGATTTTTCTAAGCTCTACCAGGATTTAGACCCTCCAGCAAATGTATAAACAAGGAACATTTTCAAAGTCTTCTCCTACTAATGGTTATTCATAACTATTTTAGGGACCTGCTGTTTCATCTGACTGACAGCACTGAAAAGCAAAAAAGATCCCAAATGTGGTCTTTTCTATTGCATGATTTGCCTAACAGCTGGACGTAATGCAAAACCCATTTTCAGCTCCTACCACAGCTGGTTTGGCATCTGTGTGATGGAGGAGAAGCAATGGGGATTGATTGGGCTTGGGAGATTAAAGGTAATTGCTTTTGCTTTCCATGGCTTTGAGGAACAGGGTGATGGAGCAGGTCTTGCTACAGGAGACAAACCCATTTCGCTGCTCCTGTCAGCACAAATGAAATCAGGATAAACTAATGCCTGACTTGAGAGAGGAGTAGATGTAAGGAGACACTGAATGCCAGGACCTGGCATCCGAACACTTGGATAAGTGAATGTCTCTGGGGAAACTCTCTTCATTTTCCTGTATCTCCATCTCCCCCCACCACCTGTAGATGATCATTCTTCATCACCCTCAGAGGAAGGCTGCAGTTGGTCATTGGTATCAGCAGCTTGGCATGATCTTGCCCCATACAGTAGGACGAACTGGGCAAAACTAGATGTTTCCTCCATCCCTATGTTTTGTGATATATATCTGAAAGTGGAAGATTTTCAAGATCTGGCCTTTCAGGGAAACCCTAAGACACTTTGAAAGGTTGCCATAGGTATTCTTTTCACTCTCTGTGGGCACTTCCACCCTGGGAGCTGGAAGTCCAGCACCTTCTGAATTGTTCAGGAGTTATTCAGAGCCAAGAATTGAATTTTGCAAGCATAATCAGTCTGGTTTGGAGAACGGGCTCAAAACAGCTCTCCAAAGACACTGCGTGATGTACCATGAAGTCTAACCAAGGTGTTAGGACTTAGCTGTTCACCTCTGTATAATCAGAGCCTCAACATACTGGTTCCAGCAGTCTTTTTGTGAAAACCTTGTTCCTTACAAGTTTCTGCTTTCCACAACCAAACCCACTGTCAGGAACATGAAGGGAGGATCTGCAGGTAACTCCTAAGTCATCACATCCAATATTGTCAGACTGTGGTAGCCCCATGAGTGATGACTGTTTTGTGCCCTGATGTTCAGTCATCTCAGCTCCATTATACTCTGTGATTGATGCCTTGTAGTTTATTCCTGAAGCATATGTGAAGTCTCTGACATGGAAGATGCATGCCCTTTCCTTTATCTGGCTCCTAGCTTACAACAAGGAGTAAATAAGTAAGATCATGTTGCTGGCCTTATGTTTGCAGCTGAAGAACTTCTGCTATGACCAAAAGTTTAGCATTCACTGGCAAGACCATCCTCATGTGATGTACCCCAAATGCCTACAAACAAGCCTGGGTCCAGTCCCCTCAAAGTCCCCAAAGCCTCCTCTTTTCCACATCCTTTTCCCCATTCTCTCCCAGTTATTGTCCCATCCACTACTCCAAACATTATCATCACCAAGAAGGACAAAGTTGCTCTTTCTAGTGATCTTAAACCGTCTTTGGATCCAAAATTTCCATGTTTGCACTCATTACCAGCTCTCAGTATGAGTACCACGACACACCAAGCACATCTCAGAGTGACAGTGCTGAAAGCAAGGAAAACCAATGCAAGCATTTTACAGCCTCTTGCCTGCCTATTCTTTTGTCAAAAGCAAGTAATGGGCATCTTGCATTTACTTATTTATTGATTTATAAGAGGGAAAATAGAAATAGAACCCCCTGCACAAGGGAGGGAGACCATTTGAAATGCATTTCACAGAGGTTTCCTTCCTTGCCCTTGGCTCCTCCCCAGGAGAATGCTTGGCTGAGATGATGTGAATGCAAGGTTTTATTAAAAGTAAACCAGCATTATAGGAAAGGAAGCCACGAGTTGTTGTTAATGCCAACCAAACAAACCTGAGCATTAGGCAATATAAATATAAGCTACATGATGATTCACATATGTTTTCTGTCTCTCTGCTATAAACTGTGACACCCCACTCAGCGTATAAAACAAAGTAACTTTTTCTGTTTACATGCAGCAAATGTTTTGGGTTTTTTTTCTTCTTTTTCCTTATTTTTTTGTAATTATTATTGCCAAATCAGATGTGCTCAATTGGCTTCCAGTGGATATTTCCATGACCCAATCAAACCTGATGGCTTGTCAGGCCTAATCCATCAGCCCCATGAATTGTGAGGATTGAGATTAGAGCAGCCTTTTGTCTGGCTTTCCATTAGAAAGGTATGAATATGAAATAATGCAGCCACGGCTTAAGAAGGAATGTCCTGTGGCCTATGACTTTGCGCTGAAATACCTCCAATCTGATCTTCGAACCTCTGGCATTTGTGCCTTGGGGATACGCATGCTCCATGCCATGCTCCGCATCAAATGTGTTTTCAGATGGGACTTCACAGAGTGTCTAGAAGTGGAAAAGACACATTCAGCTCAATCCAGCTGCCTGACCACAGCTGTTTCAAGTGACTCAGGAGGTTGTGCCTGTCCAGCCAGTGGCTGTGGACGTGATGGAGCCAGAAGTAGAAGTGATGCTATCAGAAAGCCTTGCTTGAGTCAAGTTCTGGGTGGCCAAAAACCTTCAGTCATGAGGTCCAGCCGTGGCTGTATGTGCTTCCTGCCCTTCCCAATGCAAAGGAGAAGTGGCTTGAGTCACAGCACTCCAAAATGAAGCTTTCTACTTCATCATTCACCCCCTTGAGACAAGCACTTACCATGTCTCAGCTAAGACAGTGCTAATTAATACTGTAAAGATAATTTGAAGCCATTTTCTGGCCATTAGGACTGTTGCCAAAGCCTGTGGACCTTCTAAACATCCCTTACTCTGCTGGGGCCAGATTTTCTGACATCGGTCTTAGTACATCAAATCTCCAAGGAAATCTGAAACTCCATAAGAACCTGGATCTATTTCTCATCAGCTGCATCCCGGCACAATGCTCCAGGGGGTTGTACTGTTGGAGATGCCAGTTTTACCTCTTCTGAGTTAGGAGGTAAAATCAGTGTGTGGACCAAGCTTGACCATTAAAACATGGTATGGGATGTAGCAAATGTTTGCATGCCCTAAGGGAAAACCACCATCTCATCGTGTGAATCCATCTCACTTAACTTTAGCACTGGGATTAATCTCACACAACTGCAAATGTTTTCAGTGTAGTCATCCCTCCATTGAACATTCAGGCTTTTATGACAGTAAATGGAGATCTAGTCAGTGCCAAGAATAAAGAACAATAATAGATTAAGTAAATGAAGTAAATAATAAGTAATACGTACAAAATCTCTATCTATTAGTCTGGGTTGCCCCCCAAAACTCCACTGGTTTTATTGACCGGATTTTACACCATTGACTTGATACGAGACCTAGATTTCTGTCTCAGAAGAAAACACGTACTTTGTAAATATAAAATACATGTTCTAAATCCCACCCTATATGTTTATGTTGCAAGTAATTATGTGTTCGGACTTTTTGCAGTCAATGGAGGGAAGCAGGCGCTTGCAGGATATGATTCATCTTATCTCAGGTAGATATTTACAACAGATTAAATGATCTATGTGCTATACGTGGCCATGTCTCTCCTTCAGCTAGAATGAGAGCTCAGGACTTCCAGCTGGGACGGAGACTTTTCCACTGCAGATACTGGGTGACATGAATCCTGTCCAATCTACCTCGTCAAGGTAGGGTTGATTTCACTCTGTACTTGCATTCCTTCCTGAAAACTGCTGTGTTACAGACAGGGCTTGGTTCCTGCCCTCTTCCCCAGCTGAATTACGAAAACAGCCACAGTCTGAGTCTTAAAGCACTTCAGGATTTATAATGCTGTTTGAATTTAAGTTATTAGACAACATGTCCAGGAGCCACCTTACTTTGACTTCACACATCTTTCTGTCTTTCAACATCGACATTTCTTGGATTGTGTCTCCTCAACCTCATGATCCAAAGGAATTTTCCAGCTTCCTTTACTCATTCTTTGGCATTGGGGGAGACTCATAAAGCAATGTTAAAAAACACATTCCTTTGTGGGTGTGGGTGTTTGTATGTGAAATGGGTAATAATGCATTGAAAGACATGGTAAGTGAAGATGCTTTGCATGCCAGATTTGATTTCTTTTGAGGTGTTTGGGCTTGGCTGTAATAATAATAGAAATCTTTGCTTTCACCTTAGAGAGGGTGTGACCAGGAAGGAAGGAAACAGAACTGTTATAATTAAACTAATGAGAAAATGAGCTATTTTTATATGACTTTATGTTAATGCCAGTTTTGTCAACAATGATCTGTTGTCACATGCATTTTGTTGGGTTTTTTTAGTTTTAGGCACCAAATGTGAGTTATCAAACAGTATGGAGACTGAGGTCCTTGTAAGGGACGGATGGGAGAAGTAAGCTTTCAATGCTGTTCGTGATTTAGATGCAGGAGGGAGAAAGTGGTATTTAAATTGCAGGTCTCTGTTGGCACAAATATAAATGGATGCAAATTGGGCCACAGCTACTTTTGAAGTGGAAAAATTAGCAGATGGCTTTGAAGCATCAGAGGCATTGAATTCTGGAAAAGCTTTTTGGTAGCATTAAAGGTGTGAATGGGATTATGTGACAGAGTACCTGAGACAGCAACATTTTGATCGGATGACTTGAGGTCCCTCAGTCTCCGTAGTCTTCTTTCATGCATGGAATTATAGTGGGATGATTTTCTTTCCCTCCTGGCTCCTCCATTAACAATTCCAAAAGGGCGTAATGCTAGAACCTCAATTCTTTCCCTTTGCTAGGATCTGAGGTTAAAGACCCTTAGCATTTTCTTGGCATTGGAAGGCAGAATATGGCTGTTGGAGTTGTACAGTGCAACCACTGGCACACTAAGCTCTTGAGCTCAACACTGAGGCCTCTACACACACAAAGGTTGCTCTTGCACCATGACCAGTGCATGCATCTGGTCTTGAAGGTGGCCTAGAGGTGCTCTTCAGAAAACAAGATATATAGTTCCTATTCTCCCAAGTTCATCTAGACTTCCCAAAAGAGCAGCATATGTTCATGCTCTCTTCTGTGGGAAGAGCCAAGGCTATGTGCTAGCCCCTAAGGCAATTTGTGAAACTACACAGGAATAAAACTGAAAAGCATCTCAAAACATTACTTGGCTTGTCTTTCTGGACCAAGAACGGATCAACTATAACTGTGCCATTCCCAGCAGAGACTTGCCTTAAAAGTCTAGTTACAGAAATGGTATTTAACAACCTGCAGTCTTGAAGACCACAGAGACCTCAGACAGCTGATTCCAGAGTGCTCTCTTCTAGCATGTTTTTCTTTACAGCTAACCTGAATCATCCTTGCTGCAAAGGAACCTCAGGATTTCTTGCCAGGTCTACTCAGTATCTTGACTATGCAATGCTAAAGGGAAGATATTGTTCTTCTTGCAATAAGAAAAAGCCTTTATTGGTTTATTTTGGCTAGAATAGAACATAATAGAAATCCTGGGCCAAGACTTCATGTTGAGAAGTCATTATAAGCACCCATTAATAATCAGGGAACAAATTACAGCTGTGTGGAAGGCAGAGCAGGGAGAGGAAGAGCATCTGTGTTGTGCACCAAGGATCAGACTATGGTGGCCTTATTGCTATAGATGGGATGTAGCTCTTGCCCTCTGCAGATGACACAGCTAAAGCTGTAGATAAACTCAGCATCCCACGATGGATTTTCTTCCTGGAATTGCTTCCTTTTATGCCTCAGTTAGGAGGAGGCTGGGCAGTCATTTTTGAATGCCCATTTGCTCAGTGGTCATTCCAGAGGTCCTGAGATGTGTAAGTCAAGCCAAGGATGGCTGGTTAAAGAAAGAGACACCCCATTTTTCCTACTTAGGGGTATTTGTGAATGCTGAACATCAGCCAGCCAGGACTTCAAGAAATTTTAAAGTATTTTTGAAAAAGCAATATAGCTGTTCTCAAATTTATCATTGAAAGAGTCAGAAAACATCATGGAGGGGAACATGGGGCAGATTCGCACTGGGGCTTATGCAGAATTTATGGCCCACCTTCTTTGTGAATGAGATGGAGACTGGGTGGCAGACCTGGAATTCTCTTCTGCTGGGCCAGACCTATTTTATTCACTTGTTTTTGAGGAAGAGGTCTTAGAAAGAAACCTGCCTCACCTTCAGAGAAGGATTAGGGTTCAATAGCAACCTATCGGACAGACTTTGCTCTGCAGTAATCCTCAGAGTCTAGTGAAATTGCAGATAGGATGGATGCAAATGCTGAATCCCAGCCCTTGGCCTCAGTGATTTTTTTGCTGGGGCTCTTGAGCTGGCCTCCAACTTCTCTCTCCCTCCCACCCTGAGTTCCTTCCCCATCCCCTGTGGAAGCAGGGTTCTTTCAGTGGTCCTTTTCTTTCCTCCCCTTCTTGCTCCACTTGCTTTGGAGCTTGGGAGAGCACTTCTTGCTCCGATGACATGGAGGAGCATGTCCTTAATCAAGCCCAAACCTATCTACTCAGATGAAAGCATGGCACGATGAGCATGACAAATCCTTCTTCTCGGCTGGTGCAAATCCATACATCTCCTGGTTTCCCAGAAAGTGCCCAGAGAGGCTATATGTGAAAGATAAGCCAAAAGTCGACACTGGGAGCTTGCAGAGGAATTTCTGGATGGAGTACAAGCAATCTGGTTCACATCAGCCCTCAAGCTTATTCATTCCCCTATCAACAACCAGATGTTCAATGCGCAAAGGCTGGTGAGTGACTTGGTCTTCCTGGCTGCTGTCTGTTTGTCCTGTGGTAGTGAGTGAAGTGATGTAGGTCAATGGGGAGGCAACCAGAGTAATGGTGTTTTCAGGGACCCTTTGCAAAAGCTACCTTGGCAGGTATCTTATGTCCTGTACCTATCATGTATCCCTGAAGAGTTCAGCTGCATTCCAGCAGGGCCATGTCCATGTGGGAGAAGGGGTTTTCAAGCTCCAGGGCATTCTAATCAACCAGTGGATGTGCAAGGAGATTGAAGAGATCCTGGCCATGACTCCCAAGCCAATAAGAAGTCTTAGCCTCAGGAGACTGGCCCAGCAAGTTGGGACCCAGCACCAAGCTACCTGAGAAAGAAGGTAAGAAAGTTCAGCTCAATGGACATGAAATGTTGTGCCAGTTGTGCTCAGGGTTGGAAAACTGTCCCCAGCTTATTTCATGGAGCCAAACAGCTGTAGCTTTTGGCTGGTTCAGCGTGGGTCTGTAAATCCTGCAGCATGTGGGCTGTGGAAATGGGATGCTGCTGGGAAGCATCTATCCCATGGCTGCCCCTTTGGGTTAAGACACTCCCCAATGAACATTCGGAAGCAGGTTTCCTCATTTGATTTTTTGTTAATGTTTACATTTTCCCTGTGACCTGAAATGAGAGGCACAAAGCTGCTTTCCAGATAGGCTGTGCTGGCACACCATGAGAAACAGTTTATGCTAGTGGGAAGGCTGAATACATTGAACCTGCTCTTTGTTGTGCAAAGTAGCCCCGAAGACATTTTAGCAAAATAGCCAACCATCATTGTGTCAGTCCTGTCCTCAGGTGGTTTGGAAAGCCTTCAGCTACCAGGGGCCATGCAAATTGCCCCATTAGCCAGAGATTATTGCTTTCACAGCCTCAGGGCCTGTTGTTTTCCCACAGTTGAAGGGATGAGGAGAGAAGCTTGGGAAGTTTCATGGTAGCACATTGTCTAGCAAACCCAAATCCAGACACTGGAAGATTCTCATTTCATTGTAGGAAATCTGAGATTCCAGTTTGATTGGCCCTAGATAGGTCTTGGGAGTTGCTGTCAAGGGCTTTCCAACTTCACTTCCATGCACCTACAAATCAAAGACTTATCCCACCTTACCTCAGTATGAAGGCCATCAGCTTTTCCAAAGTCCCATTTACACAGTTATTGAAGCCTGGAGGAGCCAGAAACCTTGACATGCAGAACAGCAATGAGCTAACTTTAGCTCGGGTGTTCTTTGTCCCACAGAAGTCATGCTGTGGATCAGCTCCAGAGCCTAGAAATGAAGCTGCTTGTCTTCAGGCAGCTTATATGGGTGTATTACCTCAAAGCAAAATGATGACATTGAGCAGTTCATATGGTGGGGTTTCCAAACCCTACCTCTCAAGCAACATTGGCAAATGCAGGAAAGTAAAAAAAAACAAACCCCAAACCTAAAATCATCAAATCTCAGAAGAATGAGTAGAAGAAAGAAGCCATAGTGCAGAAAGAGATGAAGCACATGTTGCACTAAGAAGCTGCACCACCAGACACCATCCCTGGTATTTCCTGTGCTGGAGCACATGGTGCATATATTAATCAACACCAGCATTGTCTCTTTTCTCTCCTCCATCCCCTAATTATAAAATGGGAACACTTGTGATCAAGCTAAGGGATAGGTCTGAAAGGCAAGACATTGCATGGCTGCAATGAGGGGGAAACAATACTGGAAAGAAGGATTATCATGCTGTGCAGCTTGGAAATGAGCATGTTTACTAATGCTTTTGCTTCCCCCTGTCTTGTAAGGCAAGGATTTTATGTGTTTGTCATCAGAGCTCGGCTGCAGTTAAACTGAGTGCAGCTGAGGCTGGATAGCTCTGAGAAAAGCAAGGATGATCAAAGGGTACACATGTGTGTGCTCTGTCTGTAACCCCTGCAGTCATATCTAAATACATGTGTAGGCAGAAGTTGTGTGTGTGCCTGTGCAGTACCTATTACAGTGGGTCTCCAGTTCTCCCTGGCACTTTTAAGCACTGCTGCAATGCAATTATTTATGATTTAGGAAGCAGTCTCTCATGGAAATCTCGGTCTGAGTCTCTTGTCTGAGCATGTTGTGATTTAACCGCACACCCTTCACAACCTGCAATAGGAAGTGGGGATTCAATTACCTAACAGCTCAAATGTCCCATCTGAGAAGGTCATAGAATCATAGAAACACAGAATTATTTAGGTTGGAAAAGACTTTTAAGATCATTGAGTCCAACTGTTAACCCAGCACTGCCAAGGCCACCACTAAACCATGCCCCTGAGCACCACGTGTCTGTTAAATACCACCAGGGATGGTGACTCCACTACTGCCGTGGGCAGCCTGTTCCAGTGCTTGCAAACTTCTTCTGTGAAGACGTGTTTCCTAATTTCCAATCTAAATGTCCGCTTGAGGCAATTTCTTCTATTGCTTGTTCCTTGGGAGCAGAGATCAGCCCCCTCCTGGCTCCATCCTCCTTTCAGGTAGCTGTAGAGAGTGATAAGGTCCCTCCTGAGCCTTCTCTTCTCCAGACTCAACACCCCCAGTTCCCAGCACAGACATACACCCCCAAATACAGGGGGACTAATCCCCATCTTCTAATTTCTACCCCAAACTTGCTCAGGCCTATGTAATAACTGAGATACTTTACAATTGCCGTTGTTCTTCTTAAGGTCACTGTGCTCAGATAGACTAACTCAGGTCCTTTTCCCTCTACTGTTACCTAAAACCAATGAGCTCCCACGTCAGTCTCTAAGTGCAACCTCTTACCATTCCTTACTGTTAAAATTCACTCATTTCTCTCACTCAGTCTTCCTTCAATCTTCCAGCTCTTCCCACATCATACCCTGATCTTCCTCTGCAGCAGCCATTCAGTCGCCCAAGTTAGTGTCACCAGCAGATCTCATGACCAGGCACCTCCTTTTTTCTGCCAAGTTCATTAAGGAAAATATTTAATAAGATTGGTCCCAGGACTGATTATTAAGGAACACGATGGAGTTTCTCTGGATTTACTCAGAAGTAACAGACAGCAAATGCTGGCCCCAGATGGTATTTTGTTCAAAACAAAATAATGACTTCCATCTGCCTCATCGCTTTCCAAACTGAGGTGTGTGGAGCACTTGCTGGTGGTCTGTGCAGTGCTGGCTCTTTGCAAGGTGCTGGCTCCTCCTTGTTATTTCCAGCTGCTAAATTCTACTAAATTAAGCTAAAGCTTTCAGTAAATGTTTCCCTAATATTATATTCATGTGGAAGTAAAGGTGGGATTTGCTGGCAGGACCATATGTGATTGGAAGCGGAACTCACCTGTGAGATAATTCCTGAACTGGGATATAGTCCAAGCAAACAAAGAACCAGGGAAATTCTTATCTGCTTATCAATAAAGAGTGTATTATGTATGTCACTGTAGTACCAAATAGTCCAAAGCAGGGATATGACTACAAATAGACTGAGCCTTGCACAGACTCCAGCTAAAGGCAGTCCTCATCTCAGAAGCCGACCAAAGGGAAGAAAAGCAGATAATAGTTGAACAGAGGAGGGAGACACATCCATCTAGGCAGAGTTTTCTTGTCACAATGGGAATTCTTGTTTATTCTGCAAGCAGCTACCATGCCATGCAAGTGCAGGTTGTCCAAATGTGCCTGTCACAATGCCACAGTTATAAGCATCAGAGATTTCACATGGTTCACAGCATCTTTGCACATCTTGAGGGCTCAGTTTGCAAACACCAGGTATCAGCTCACTAAAGCCGATCCAGGCATCTGCTGCTGTGAGGATAACTGACTTGCCTGGAGTAGATGTAAGCTCCTGGTCAGAACTTGTAATACCAGGTTTGAAAGCACCTGACAATGCAAGGCATGGAGCTGAGTTTAGGGCAAAGAACTGAGATGAACTCCTCTGTCCCTTTTGCTCCTTTCACTGTGAGGCTGTGGATTAAGCAATGAGTTAGTACAGAATCTGTCTCAGTGCTTATATGATAAACAAGGTGTCTTCCTTATGGTTAGGGTGAAAGGATTGACTTCAGTGGCTGAACCATCCCAACAGTGCAGTGGAAAGGAATTGCTCCATTCATATAGATTTATACCTAACTAATCTACATGTGCAACTGCTTTTCTTGAGCCAAATTCTTTCACGATGGTTGTTCCAGTGGAACCTGTGCACTTCCAGCACCCAGACAGCCTACTTCTTGTTGCAATATGGATTTCTTCTGTGGTATCAATGAGTATTCAGCTAATGGAGAAGGACTTAAACTCAACTTACTGCCACTACATCCAGTGTGAGAACCACACAGTGACAAGGGAAATATGTTGTTATCAATGCTACTAACTCACCTTGCAACTCCAGTGGCAGCATCCAAAAAGTCAAAATAATGGGAAGAGAGGTAATAGCCAAGAAAACTTTATCCAGAAAGTTTTTTCACTCTGGAGTCCTTGAACAGGCTGATCAAATCACAGGCAGTGGATCTGAATGGATGAAAGATCTGTCCCATGGTTTCACTGGCAGCAAAAGACTTTCTGCTACAGAAAAGGGAGGTCAGCTGTTATCTGAACTGCCATGGAGTGGTTTTGTCAGGATCACTTGAATACAGACTGGTTCTGAGCTGTCTTTAGATGATGTCCTCAGCCACAACCCTTCAGACTGGGAGCTGTGCAAGACACTCAGCATCACTCTAGGAGATATTCCATGGTTAACCTTGGATATCAAGCATGCTCGATTTTGGGGGACTGCTTAGGAATAGGTGGGGTTTGTTGCTGTCCTTGACAAGGGCTGAAACTGAAAACCTCAAGAGTCTGCATCTAACGGACAAGTGTCTGGCTCAAAGGAAACACAGATGCACCAGCTAACACGTGGGTTTTGTCATACAGATTCAAACTCGCTCTGCAAAGCCACTAGGCTGGATAGATGTTGTCAAGTGTGAGCCAGAAACCTGCCCAGTTAAGAGTCCAGCTAAAGTCAAATCAAACCCCACATAATAAGTCCCACTGGATATAGCATCTTAGATTTGGGTATATTGTCCTAAAGCCATGTGGCTTCTAGGCAGCTAGAAGCATCAGATGGGTCTAAACATGTCTCCTTGCATGAGACTGAGTAAGCTAATGGCTCCTGAGCAGAAGTGATAGTACACCCTACTAGCTCTACGTGACCTGCACCACAGACGTGCATATGTCAGAGACCTAGGTCAGAATGATGTATATCACAGACACTGGAGCAGCTCTGCTCCGGAGCCAGGCTGAGAGAGCTGGGCTGGGGCAGCTGGAGAAGAGAAGGCTCCTGAAGGGGACACCTTAGAGCAGCTCCAGGGCCTAAAGGGGCTCCAGGAAACCTGGAGAGGGGCTTGGGACAAGGGATGGAGGGACAGGACAAGGGGAATGGCTTGAACCTGCCAGAGGGGAGACTGAGATGAGCTCTGAGGCAGAAGCTCTTCCCTGTGAGGGTGCTGAGGCGCTGGCCCAGGGTGCCCAGAGAAGCTGTGGCTGCCCCATCCCTGGCCGGGTTCAAGGCCAGGTTGGATACAGGGGCTTGGAGCAACCTGCTCTAGTGGAAGGTGTCCCTGCCTGTGGCAGGGGGTTGGAGCGGGATGAGCTTTAAGGGACCTTCCAAACCAAACCACTCCGGGATTCAATAATATACTCACATTAAATACCCTTTCATGTTCATTTCAGCAGCAAGGGGAGATGAGATGTTTTACTGCACCAGTCAGATCTGCTGGACGAGCAGCACAGGGAATACCACTGTCCTCCACAGCTAACCAGTGACTGTCAGTCCCTCATTTTGTGAATATCAACCAAGTTCAAAAGAGCTGGATGTCATCCACGTTCCCACTCATTCTCTGGACACGTCTGAAGCTAGACTTCCTCGCTTAATTTCCGTGAGCCAAATTGTTTGCACTGATCTGGCAAAAGATGACTCCCAGAGCTCATACTTTGTTTTGACATCTGCATTAGCAGCGTGGTGGTGTTTTGGTTTAACGCTGTGTGTCTGTGGATTTCATGCTGCCTGGGTCTTCTCATCATTCTTCTATTCGGTTTATGCAGGCCATTGGAGCTACATTAAGACACTCAGAGCTTTGTGTCTAGGTTGCCAGCATTTGCACCTTGTCATTACTGAGCTGATGATGGGTCGTGATCAGCAGAGGACATTGAATGCCCAGCATGCATGTACTTGAAGCAGAGTCTTTCCATTGCCTATGCACAGCCTGATTAGCTTGATTGATAAAGCATCTTTCTACAGGAGTCATCTGCAACACAGCTTTTCCTTGACCTAGCAGGACTCACACACTTGTTGCGAGTCATAGAGTCATAGAATAGTATGATTTGGGTTGGAAGGGACCTTTAAAGGTCATCTATTCCAGTCTTCTTGCAACAAGCAAGGACATCTTCACTATATCATATTGGTCAGAGCCCTGTTCAACCTGGCCTTGAATGTTTCCAGGGATGGGGCAAAATTCCAGGGATGAATTACCAAAGCAGGTATCAGCAGGGTCCGATGCTGTCCAGGTTTATCAGAACTACAGCAGGTTGATCAACCTCTATCAGAGCCCTGCTGCAGGTGGTGCAAGAGAGGGACAAAGAAACAGATTTGCAGGTAATGCTCCAAAATCAAAGCTATGTCATAAAACTGGGTGCTTGATTTCCACACAAACTGACTGACAGGACAGAATTAATCTCACCTAACTTAGGCATCTATGAAAGATGCCTCCATGCAAGCTAGTCACCCCAGGCTCCCTTTATAGCCAGTGAAGAGAAACAGAGCATGATTCTGACCTAATAGAAATGTCTACATGAGGCTGAGATGAATTGCACCACAGAAGTGCCTGTTTTCCTCTCTTGACTCTAACGTCTGGGAACAGGGGATACGCAGCTCAGATGGAGATGTCTTCAGGCGAGGGGCTGGAAAGCCAAGTAAGATGGATTTCACCGTGATGAATCCCCCTGGAGTGACAGTGCGAAGCACGCCAGAGCTTAGCTCTAATGGGAGTTAAGTGCATTCTTTGCACTGAATGGAAAGAAAAGACTGAGCAGAGAGGGGGCAGCACACATAAAACCAAAATCACTGTACTCAGAGGCAAAGTCCACACATGAAGTACTTCGGGTTAACCCAGTCTGACCTTCCTGGGGACAGTGGCTGGAGAAGCATCGCTCCCCCCAACTCAGGCAATATAAAACCTGTGACAGACAATGAATTGGAGGAAGGAGATGCCTTAATGGGATATTCTGGTCATGTGGTGTCTTGTGATAACTCCCTAACACGGTGCATTGCCGACAGCATTTTAGAAGAACAAAACTCTTCCCACATGCAGCTCCCCCTGGGCATTTTTAATCAGTTAATTTCTCCCAGGGCTACCCCAGGCAGGGCAGAGTTCAGGCAGGATTCCCATTAGAAATAGGAAAGACCTGTCTGATCATTGAGTTTATCCAGCTGTGTAGTTTTCAGTGAGGAATGACCACTGGGGCTTTAGCAAATTGTGGGGGCAGTAGGGCAAGCGAGGGAAGTGATGGCTTTTAATCATCCCACACTTGATGGCTGCGGAGACTTGTTGTGCTGGTTCTTATTGACATGATTTCTCTCTATATGTTTATGCATGTATTTACATGATTGTGGCATCTTTCGGCTAGATTCCTTTGATGTACTTTTTCCTTCATGTAGCAAACCCATAGTCTGGGGAGGAGAAGACACTTTCTGGAATCAGGGGAGGTGCACCCCTTTTTTAGGGTAATTGTGCTGTATCTGGGGGTAAATCAGATTATTTTCTCCTGTGCATGGAGTATGTGAGCTCGTGGCCAGTTGTCCCAGTCAAGGCCCTCTAAAAGGTTCTCTTCTCCCAGCAGCTCCTGAAGCAGCCTCGAGTAGGTGCCACCTCCCTCAGACAGCCCAGTGGAGCAGGACGAATGAGAAGACATATGAGAAGTTCTGACTCCTGTCTCACTTCAGGGCTGCCCTGTGAACTCGTGTTTAAAGGTCTGCATGGTGTAACCATCACCTGATCCTTTCTCTTGTGTTGTCCGGCAGAACAAGGATAATAGAGTCCTTCATATCCTGGAAGGTTTTAAGGCCACATTTCAAAGAGCATGATGAGCTGTCACAAGCTGTCACCGCCATGGGCTGTCACCTCACCACCTCCTGCCCCAGAACAAGCGGTTCTGGGTGTTGCACCAGGTCAGGCAACCAAGCTCTATTTAAATGAAGACTTCCTGAGCTATTTTGCAGGAATATCAATCCCTGTCATGACACAGATGGTTGTGGTGGCCCTGGGGAACCAATGGGGAGGGGATGGGGAAAAGGACCCATGGCAGGAGGAGTGAAGGGCTGCTGCTCTCTAGGGCAGTGCTGGCATAATGTGGTCACCAAATGGCTATGCACACTATATAAAGCCACTATAGCCCTAGGAAACCCAGGCATATATAATGTTCCTATTATTTCTTCATGTATGTCAGTGGTTCTTTCTTCACTTGTAATTTCAGGGCTTATTTTGTGGCCTCACTTAAACCAGCCTATGAGAAACTGTAGAAAACAACGTGGAAACTGAATATAAATGAAAGTGAAGGCAACTGGAAACGAGCCAGCATAAAAGTGGTGGTGATCAGCCTGCATTCCCCTTGCGGGCTGGAAATGAGCACTGCAAAGTGACACAGGGAATATTCCCCTTTAAACACTTGTTATTATTTCTGTGCTATAAGTGATAGTTTAGGAGGTATTTATTGAAAAAAACACTTTTGTCAAGAGATTTGCCCTTTGAAAGGTTTCAAAATTTGGCTAAATTAGTCTCAAAACTGCTAATGAAAGAGCACTCCAGATGCAAAGAGGAGCAAAAGCTGAGTGCAGAAACAAACAGTCGTCCCAGAACAAATGCATCTGTTAGAGATGGGAACAGGATCTTAAAAGTCAAATAATAGGCTCATGTCACTTCTCTTGTCATGTTGTAATTAAAGAATGAGGTATTCTGTGCGAGGGGGGTCCTTGTGTCCCTTTTAATAGCCCGTGAGTGCTCACGGCTGGTTCTCATGTGTCACATTCTGTAGTGCAGGGCACAGCTCAGGCTGTTGAGCGTAAATCAGTGGCCCTGGCTGGTTGCTTGCAGTTAATCCCCTGCCACCCTCCAGCTCTCCTGGTACTTGTGTGGTCTGTTCACATGTTGTTTGAAAACAAAATAACACGGCGTCGGGTGGGACAGAGCCTCGGCTAACATCAAGGAGCCTGTCTCTGCCAACCTTGCTTTGTTCCAACTAAGCTATTTATAAGGGTCAACGCCGATTTAGCTGGTGTCTTTTGAACTTGTTTGTTCAGTATGGCTTCTGGACCAAATTAAATCATTTGGGTCCATCAATTACATTCCAAGGGATTTTTGTGGGGGTTTTTTGTTTGTTTGCTAGTGTTTTCCTCCAAAATAAAACATGAAAGTAACACAAAAAGGTGTAAAAGGAAGAAATTTCTATTAGACTTGAATGGAGCTGGAAGAGCGCCTGATATTACGAGCAAAGATAGAAAAAAACCCATCCTTGAAGACCAAGCCCAGCTGCCAGAGAATTTATTGGATTTCCCCTCCCAAACAACAGGATTGACTTCAATGACATTCCTCCAGCCCTGATTTGTGTCAGCAACATTACATGTGAAGTGCATTTGACAGAGGATATTTTGATGGGAAACCTTCACACACATCCCCCTCTTCTGTGTTGCAGCCTGAGAAAGGAGGGGCTTAAAGAAAATGCTGGGGAACAGGTTTGCCTTTGGTGGAAGCAGGCTTATGGCCATACATACCCAGGCTGAACTTGGTTCCTCCTTTCCTTTGTTCCTATTTGGAGCAAGAGGAAATTGTCAGCAAATCAACTGCAAAAATGGGAAGTCGTCAGTAGTTCTGGGACATGCAGAGGTCTGGTGGGTGATGGGGGAGGTTTGAGCACAAGCCTTGCCCCGGCAGTGTCAGCAGCAGATAACCTCCTGGCATGGACCTCGTGCTGTTCCTCTTCAATTAACACCTCTGGCCATCACTTGTAAGATGTGACCCCCATAGCAGCACCCCTGTTAGACAAAAATGCCCCTTTGGCAGACACTGAATGTATAGATAAGACAAAGAAAAGTCCAAAGTCAAGTGGGATATCTTCAGCATTCAATCAATTAATCAGCTGTGAATATTGATAAAAGGTGATGTACCCTTCTCCCCACACTGAGATATTTTGGGCCTCAGTTTCCCTGCTTGAACTTGTAGCTGGAAATGACCCTTCTTTC
>NW_009939621.1:94296-94750 GCF_000696875.1 Nestor notabilis | reverse complement strand
ACTAGTGACTTCCTGATAATTTTCAACCCAGGCCTTTAACCCCCAAGTCTATCATGACCCTGCATAAGGAAGCTGGTAAAATGCAGTGCCCGTGGGCACTGAGACATCCTCTGCCCTGCACATCATACAGACATTTCCTGTCTGCATCTTGAACTGGTTTTCATGGCTACTTCTTCAAAGTGCAGGACTGGACCTAGTGAACCTCATATTCTTCAGCATGCCATATCCCCCAGAGTAATTGCATGGTTAGGGTGCCCCATGGACTTTAACCAGAACTCCAGAGCTTCCAAATATGGCCCAGATCATAGAACCATAGCATCATATATTTGTTTGGGTTGGAATAGACCTTGGCGCTCTTCCAGTTCCAACCCCTGCCACAGGCAGGGACACCTTCCACTAAAGCAGGTTGCTCCAAGCCCCTGTGTCCAACCTGGCCTTGAACACTGCCAGGGAT
>NW_009939621.1:82093-94196 GCF_000696875.1 Nestor notabilis | reverse complement strand
CCTGTCCCTCCATCCCTTGTCCAAAGCCCCTCTCCAGGTTTCCTGGAGCCCCTTTAGGCCCTGGAGCTGCTCTAAGGTGTCCCCTTCAGGAGCCTTCTCTTCTCCCCCTGCCCCAGCCCAGCTCTCTCAGCCTGGCTCCAGATCAGAGCTGCTCCAGCCCTTGCAGCAGCTCCGGGGCCTCCTCTGGCCTCGCTCCAGCAGCTCCACGTCCCTCTTGTGCTGTTCCCCAGAGCTGGATCAGGGCTGCAGGGGGGGTCTCCCCAGAGTGCAACAGAGGGGAAGAATCCTCTCCCTTGACCTGCTGGTCAAAGTGCCAAAGATGTCACCTAATCACTGTTTAGGGAGAGAAAAGAGATTTCCCTCTCTCAGTATTAGAAGGACCATCTCAGATTTGGACCAGAGAAAGGTACCACAACTTTTGAGATGTGGTCTGGTTTGAAAGCGTGAAGCAAAGCACAATGTCTGAGATTGGAGACACTGTAGACCCAGGTGATGGGATGCCAGACTGAAAAACTCCTAGCATCACAGCAGCTAGTGCCAAGGGACTACAGCCCAGTGACTTAGCTGGGCAAGATAACAAGATGGTCAAGTGGGTTACCTTTGAGGTAGTATATGTGATGCGCTTCATTAAATGCTATCCTGATGCCTACTTTGGTCTACATGAAAAGTTGATTGCATGAATATCCCTGCAGAAAGCGAGGTGTGAGGTCACACATGTCTTCCGGGTGTTTTGCTGTATAAAAAGAAGTCTTTGCTGTGGTGTGAGATGTTTATGAGGTGATACCTATGCCTGCGAGACATGAAGAAAGGGAGAAAGCCAAAGTTCAAGTGCACAGGTAAATAGCCTTCAAAAACTTGCCAAATTTGCCTTAAAGACATTAAGTCACTGATGTAATACCCCAAATTCCCCATGTATTTGCAATGTAAGTTTCTAAACTCACTTCTGTATTTTATTCAAGGTGGTTGTATGGATAGGAGCATCATTGTTGCCACAGTGGTATTAGGAGACCAGAAAATGCAGTAGTCAAACTGCTGGAGGATCACTGCAGGCAAGAAGCAGGAGAGGGGGAAAGGTGAGGATGGAAATACGTGTTTTGTGTCTAAAGTCAGGTAACTGGCTTCTATCTAAGAGAAAACAGGGATAAGCCGTGGTTATTGATCTACAGGGAAAAGGAAGGAAAGGAGAAGAACAGCGGAGCATCACCAACAAATAAAAGCTACTGGCTGTGAGGTGAGATAATATCATCTGGGGGAATTCGGTTACGAGAAGCATCTGCTTTGTATTGAGTTTCACTTTCACCAGTGTCCTCACTGGAGATGGTCAGAACAGTTGTCTTTCCAGCCATAAGAGTGTGTGTTGGAGTCAGCGCTGCAGTTTGATGGGTGTCAGGCCAGATGCAAGGCTCAGATTTACAAGTGATTCCCATCGCCTTGCGAAGGGTGGACAGCTGGGAAGGAGATGGGAGTGTGCTGCTTTGGCTGGAGAATAGATGCAGGATGCTCTGGTCTGCACACCATCGTGTGGGAGTCAGGAGCTCCTGCTTGCTCTGACAGTTCCCTGTTCAGCCATGGATGCATCAATGATGCAAAAATGCTCAAAGCTGGCAGCTCAAGATGTAGGATCTCACCAATGGCATAGCTTAAACTTCGAAAGAGCTGAGTAACCAGCAGGTTTCAGTCATTTTGGCACCTCTCTAATGAAAAAATAGGAACCAAGAATCCCAAAGCGTTTCCAAGGATTTGTTTAGTTTTCTTTACTTTTTCTGCCTCAGTTTCACAGAATCATGGAATGGTTTGGGTTGGAATCAACCTTGGAGCTCATCCAGTGCCAGCCCCCGGCCCCGGGCAGGGCCACCTTCCACTAGAGCAGGTTGCTCCACGCCCCTGTGTCCAACCTGGCCTTGAACACTGCCAGGGATGGGGCAGCCACAGCTTCTCTGGGCACCCTGTGCCAGCGCCTCAGCACCCTCACAGGGAAGAGCTTCTGCCTCAGAGCTCATCTCAGTCTCCCCTCTGGCAGGTTAAAGCCATTCCCCTTGGCCTGTCCCTACATCCCTTGTCCCAAGCCCCTCTCCAGGTTTCCTGGAGCCCCTTTAGGCCCTGGAGCTGCTCTGAGGTGTCCCCTTCAGGAGCCTTCTCTTCCCCAGCTGCCCCAGCCCAGCTCTCTCAGCCTGGCTCCAGAGCAGAGCTGCTCCAGCCCTCGCAGCAGCTCCGGGGCCTCCTCTGGTCTCACTCCAACATCTCCATGTCCTCCTTCTATTTAGGGCCCCAGAGCTGAACATTGGACAACTATGCTTGCCTCTCCCATGGGATCACAGTGAGGAGTTAAATGCGAGACTTTAAGAAAGGGCCAAGTCACATTTTTGGCTTGGATTATGGACCAAAAGGGAAACTTCTAGTTCAGATAGTGATGACCTAAAGCTCATGACTGCAAAGAGAAGCAGTCCTGTCTTCAGTGATGCAAGCCATGACGAGAAGGAGCTCCCTTCGGAATGTCCCATGTAAGAATGGTGGCAATGGAGAAGGTGTTGTATTACTTGAGCACCCATTTGTGGCTTCAAACACATGACTTCATTTACCACACTTCATTTTGCCACCGGGACAGATGAAAAGTGACATGAACACTTCAGAAACATGACAGGTAACTTGGTTTGCTGCCTTTAACCCAGTGTTGTTTAGTAGTAGCAGTAGTATGGAAGGACCAATCCTGAGACATGGATGGCCGTTACCTTAGACAGCTCACGGTATGATATGTGGCCCATTTGTACAACTTGCTTGATGCTGTTGGCTAAAGCATCCACCAAAGAAGAGAAACTTCCTCAAACACATGGTGATTTCTGCTTGATTGGGCAGGAAACAGTGATCTCCATACCCCAAACCAACACAGTTTGAGACAAATCTGGGTAAAACATAAAATTACTGTGCCATAACGTTTAAAAAGCCACACCAAGCTCTTGGATCCTGATGTATTAGAGTTTGGAGGTGTTGAACAATGTCTAAGGTTAACCTATGTCCCTTGGTACAGTCAGAGGCTTTTTCAGCAGTGGAAGAAGCAGCCCTTTGGCTGTCTGTCAGCTTGAGAAGCCCTGTGTTTTGTCTGCTGTTGACTGGAGGGAGAAAATGAAGGCATAGCAAGACAGTAGCTGTGCTGCATCCTCTGGGGCTGCTGACCCCCAGCCAGCCCGACAGAACGCTGCAGAGGTTTGTCCATTGATCATCTCCGGCTTTTCCTGCCGAGAAATAGAGAGGAATGATTTTTTCTCTGACTTTTGCCTCTCCAGAAAGTCATTTGCAAAGAGCTCAGTGGGCAAAATGCCACAGACAATCACTCAGGCTCCAGAATAAACCACCAGGTTAACTGAGAAATCCCCTTGCAGATGAATGGCTGAGGAACAACCCAATTAACCAACGTCCCTTCTTCGGTTCAAGGGCTGAGCTGTTTGTTGGTGGGTTAGGTTGAAATCTTCCTCTGCCTGCTTGTAGCCCTTGGTACCTTTATGGGATGGTGTTTGATGGGAGGATGAAAGGTGTCGCTCACAAAGATGGCACGAAGGAATGCTGTGCTCTTCACAGTGCTCTTCTCATGTTAGAAAACCTGGTTGTGTGAAGTGGGAGAGAGGCTAAATCATGTCCCCTTTGTTCTTCTGCTGTGTAGACAACTGAGTTGAGAGGGTGATGGACATCTCCCTCTCCCTTTCCTTCTTGTGGAGAAGTCCCCTTCTGCTTTGTGTTCCTGTATCCTAAAATGTCATTGGTAACACCATGTCCAGCATGTAGCAATAGGACAGAGTGATGGGTTCAAACTAAAATGGAGAAGTTCAGGTTAGATATAAGGAAGAAGTTCTTTACAGTGAGGGTGCTGAGGCACTGGCACAGACTGCCCAAAGAAGTGGGAAATGCTCCATCCCTGGCAGTGTTCAAGGCCAGGTTGGACAGAGCCTTGGGTGACATGGTCTAGTGTGAGGTGTCCCGGCCCATGGCAGGGGGTTGGAACTGGATGATCTTCAGGTCCTTTCCAACCCAAACCATTCTGTTATTCTATGTAAGACAGAAATGTCTGAGGCTGTGGGTTGGGAGACATGATGGGACACATTGTTTTCTTGGCCAGAGCTGGAGGATACAGTATGTCTGGATGGGGACCCTCTAGGCAGCACCTCAGTGCCACTGTTCTTCATATAGCCCAGCTCTGCGGTGGTCTATACAAGAACTGGATACGCCTGCTCAGCTTTCCTGTGATTTCAACCTCAATCAGACAGCAGAGTGTTGAGTGTTTGGGGCACCTTTGAGGGAAGGGAGGACAGGGTCCTGTCTGAATGTCTGCTGTTACTTTCACCACTCAGAGAAAGCTCTGGGTTATGGTAGGGAGAAGGCCAAGTCTCCTTCAAATCACAAGAGGGAGAATTTGGCAGCCTCTTCCCTTTGTGCTCTCCCAGATGTTTGTCATCATCACAGAGACACCGTCCTGGTTTGGCAGCTCCTGCTCAGGGAAATCCCCGTGGGCCTGGGAAAGCGGGGCTGAAGGATGTGAAGCAGTGTATAGGGTAAAGCTCAGAAAGAGTTAGGGGGAAGGAGTGAGGGTTAGAAAAGCGCTGCAACTCCTGCATACTGATCTGAACCTTCCTGCTCTGAGCAATGAATATGACTCCTGGAGCCCACAGGCTGCATGGCTCACCTTGGACTGACTTTGTGTAAGTTTTTGGGCAAATGGGCAAAGGCAAGAGAATAGCATCCACTTGTCCAGACCAGGACACTGTCACCAGCCTGGCACACTGCTCACCCTGCTGCCAAGCAGCTCCGGAGAGCATGGGGTCAAACAGAGGTGACCACATCCTTCTTGCTGAGACTTGATGTGTTCAGTCCTGGGGAAAAGACGGTAGGAGCTGCTTCCAGGATGGGTTCAAGCAGGTACCGCTCTGGGATGTTATAGACTGTATAGGGCACCTCTATGTCCAACAAGGAGGTGGTCAGCAGATGGCAGAGTGGGCTGGGAGCTGGGTTTAAAACCTGGAGTCACCATGGGTGAGAAGCACAGACGTCATTCTCCCAGTGCATCAGACATAGCCACGGAGGAAGGCAGATGGGAGTCAATGCCAGATTTACAGCCTAGATGTGCTCTAAGAGGTGCAGAGGTGCTTGGTGAGCACTGCTTTGGGTGAAGACCTATTATCTGTGTTGTGGGAAGGGACTGGTAATGTCCTGTTCAAAGGCTGCACTTTAGAAAAGTGGGGAACACTAATCCAGGAAACGTATTTTTTACCATTTAGCTGTCATCTGCACAAAGAATCACTTTCCAGAGCCATGATGCTGAAGATCCTACCACAAGAAGGGAGGCAGAGTTTTAATTTCTTTCTTTGTCTAATATTGGAAATCCATTTGGACTGCATCTGAGGGCTCTCAGCTCTCCTCACTTCCATGGTCACATCCCACAACACTTGTCTCAAAATAGGTCATGAGCATTTGGGCCCCGTTGAGGAAAACACTTAGCCACAAGCTTTGGTCCTTCCTTGATCAAGGGCATGCTCAAATGATAGGTTTATGTACATCCCTGTCTCAGACTGGTGCATTATGTATTATGTGTTGGTAAATGCAAGTGGGGAGCAGAGTTAATGCCAGAATCTATTTAACTTTCTTTTTTTAGTCCCTTTGCAATTTTATTCCCCATCTTCCATAAAAGCCCATTTTGCTTTGCTCTATGTGATCAGATCCACCCAGGTCAAGTGAATGGCAACCACCAAGATGATAGCTGTTGAACCCATCCATCCCATCCCATCCCATCCCATCCCATCCCATGTCATCCCAAATATACATGCATCAGCAGAGGTAAAGCCACCCCAGTTCATTGGGGAGATTTAGTAATACAACAACAGGAAAGGAACAAATTCACCCCCTCATCCAAACAAACAGCAAGAAGGGAGATGGGGTTTTGGGGTGTATGTGTTAGGTTTTGAGGGTTTTAATTATCTTTTCCCCCTTACTGCAACAATTCAAAAGCCAGAAGAAAGATTTAAAGCAAAACCCCAACAAACCAAACCCAAACCAACAACTAAACCCACCGGTTTCAAGGTGGGTTAACAACGTGCAAAGCTCAAGCCAGAACATGTGTTATTAGCAATAAAAAAGTCCTTTATTTGTCTCTCTGGGGAATTTCTTTCACACTCGCTTTTAAAAAAAACCTATCTTTATTTGTTTCCCTTCTCTCTCTCTCTCACAACCAGATCACTTAAATAAAACAAGGTTTTATATTCATTCCAGGCAGGGATTCCTGCCAAAATCTGTGCCTCCTTTTTCTCCCCCCACTCCTTTTCTTATATACAGACCAGTGCTGAAAACACAGCAAAATCTGAAGCCTATGAGGTGACAGATGAACAAGATGTAGAGGCAAATTACCCAAATGGTGCTGCAAAGGAATGGCTTTTACTGGCAAAAGGGAACATATTTTTGCAAAGGTTAGAGGAATTTTCTGTTTCTGTTGGAGTTTTCCAAGGCTGGAAATTCCAGTTTCAAGACAAGACTGAGATCTTGCGTTTTTGCTGTTCCAGAAAATTCTTTCCCTTGATTTGTTGCTTTGTTTGTTTGGGGTTTTTATCAAGAGTGAGGATCTCTGGCTTGGTTTATTTTATGTGCAGAAACCTCATTTGGGTGATTGCGGTTGCCAGGCATGTGATAGGGATTGGCACCACTGACAGCAGGGCGAGAAGAGTGTTGGCTGCAAACTCTACTCAGAGCTTTGCTTCCAAGAGCCACCTTGCAGTCCTGGTTGTTTTAAACGGTCCCACATAGAATCAAAGAATGGTGTGGGTTGGAAAGGACCTCAAGGTCATCTAGTTCAAACCCCTTTGCCATGGGCAGGGGTGCCTCACATTAGACCATAGGTAGGTTTCCCTGCTTCTGTCCACATCCATGAACTTCTATGTGGTCCAACTGTGACCAACATGCCTGTGACATTCATCTCTTAGTCTGTGCAATTAAAAGCTCGTCTTTGTAAGCTCAGAGGAGCAGATGGACCATCACAGGAGGAGGAAATGCAGGACCCCCGTCAGATCAACCCTGCTGTTGTTTGCTACTCCCAGGATTACTGAAAGAGGGGGATCAGCCCATGTTCCTGCTGCAACACTTATGGTCCTGATGTGAAACTCATGGTCCTGATGTGAAACCGTCCAAGAAAGGAGACACGAGGTCTCCTTGCAGACAGAGGGACATTGCTGCCTGCAATGTGTGGGACTCGTGAGATACTGAGGGAAAAACACTTTGGTGTTGTGCACATTTTACATAATGTTTAAGGGAACCACCAAAGATGGAGAGAGAGAGGAGAAGCTTGAAAGCCAAGTATTCGAGTGGCCATAATGCTGGGCCAGACACTGGAAAGACTGAGATAACTTGACATCTGGAGGGAACTGGGAATCCAAGCCGGCTACAGGGCAGACCCTCAGGTCTGGTGGTCAGCTGCTGGTAAGACCATAGGTTCTACTGAAGTCCAGGTAGACAACATCTTTCCCTCATCTATTAAGTGGGTCACCTTGCCATAGGAGGAGATCAGGTTAGTCAAGCACGACCTGCCTTTCATAAACCCATGCTGACTGGGCTTGATCACCTGGTTGTCCTGTACATGCCACATGATGGCACTCAAGATGCTCCATAACTTCAATCTCACCAAGGTCAACTGTCAGGTCTCTAGCTCCCCAGAGAAAGACAGAAATGTTTATGTATGTAGATATATATGTACTGTGTATATATGTGCTTGTGCTGGATGTGGGGACCATGGGACATGGAATTACAGCGCTCACCCCTATCAGGCTACAAGATTAAGCAGGTCTTGCTCTAAGCTGGTACTGCAATGTTTAGGATGAATGAAAACTTAAACCCAGTGACCTTCAAGAGCAAAGTACCATGTTGGATGAGATGTTATCAGCTAAATATTTGTGCTCTTGTGTAAATGGAAGTTAGAGACCAGTGAATGAAAAGGCACCTATACCTGTGCATCCCACCCTGGATCTGCTATTGTGCTTAACAGTGTCTATGGAACTGGCACTGGGTGTCACTGGAAGACTCTGAGTTCAACAGACTTCATATCAGCCCAAGTTTGCAGAACATCCTTGTGGATGGGTCCTAGCAGGGACTTCTGGCCAGTGCAGCAGTATAAACATTAAACGATACAGATAGCTTTTGCCAGCTCCTGTCACAGCACATAGGATTGAAATATCCACAGCAGAAAGCTAGTTCATGTTCCTGCAAACTCTACTTGACGTAAGTGGACAGGACAGTCACGCTGAAGCTTGAATTACATTGTTTGCCAAGGACTTGGACTGAAGGAAGTACCGAAGTGCCAAAAGTGATGGTTTATGGGCTATTTCTGGTCTCCTTTGAGACTGTAGTCATAAAAGAAAATGGCACTCAGATGACAGGAAGTATAAGAGGAGACTGAAAGTTGAATGACTTAAATCAATTTAAACTCAGAGGACGGCAAGAGAGGGTGCTGATTGCTAGCAAGGGTGTGTTGAAGTAGAAGCAGTTGTGCGTGGTGCCACTTGGGTAATAGCCAGGGTCTGGTCTATAGCTGTAGATAAGAGCAAAAGGGGTGATCTGAAGGCAGACCATCTCAGACAAAGAATCACAATGCTGCTGGATTTGCAAAGCATGGGAGGAATGAAACCTTGGAAGAGGCAATACTAAATGTTCTTGACCTCTGCTCAGCTGACTCGGAGGGAATGTAAAACGCCCAGAGGAACTGTGATTGTGATCTTAGAACGCACGGAGAATTTTACTGCAGAAAACTAGCAATAGCTGGAAGAGTTTGCAATTTCAATTCAATTCATTGTTAAGCCTCAGTAGGATTAAAGGGCAGCACAGGCCAACATGGGGCCTGGAAGGAAGGTGAAGATTAGCATAGGAAGAATAATTTGGAGGTCTCTGAAAAGAAGCAGAAGCAAGTTCAAAGGATAATTCAATAAACAAATAAAGAGATACTCCAGGGAAGGGGCAGAAACACATGAAGAAGGAAATGATACTGTGCTACACAGACCACTAAGGGAAACATGTTGTTTAAGCATACTTCAAGATGAGTGAAGGCAGATGGATAGGTCCTCTCAGTGTAGGGGGATCCTGAGTTGGTTTCGGGGGTCTCCTTACAAAGGCCTGAGTTTGCAAAGGAAAGACTGAAGAATGATACTCCTTCAGAGTTATGTACTGGGGATGCCCCAGAAGGCGTGTTTGTCAGGATCATGAGTCTGGAAAGCCCTATGTCTCCCCCTTGCTTATAATACAGGCTGTTAGATGTCAGCAGGTGACTCTTATTGATGCACCAAAACCCCTGGGTAGCTCTCAGCACACAGTGTTTGGGCCCTAATGACTGCAGAAGTTCATTGGGAGCTGTCGCCTTCCAATGTGTCTCTTCACAAAGAGCATCTTGGTCAAGCAGTTACCCCTTTATGCTTATGCCAGTTGCTCACCGAAGCCACATTATCACTTCTCTCCTCAACTGGACAGGGGAGAGAAGATATAACAAAAGGCCTGTGGGTCAAGATAAGGACAGGAAAGGATCATTCACTGATTTCCATCATAGGCAAAACAGACTCAGTGTGAGGAAATCAGTTTAGTTTGTTGCCAATCAAATCAGAATAGGCTAATGACAAATAAAATCAAAGCTGAAAACACCTTCCCCCCACCCCTCCCTTCTTCCCAGGCTCAACTTGACTCCTGAATTCTCTTCCTCCTCCCCTCCAGCAGCAATGGGGATTGTGGTCAGTTCATCACACTTTGTCTCTGATGCTCCTTCCTCCTCAAGGGAGGACTCCTCACCCTATTCCCCTGCCCCAGCGTGGGGACCTTCCCACAGGAAACAGTCCTCCACTTTTTCTCCTTCCTAAACATGTGTCCCCAGAGGTGCTGCCACCATCACTGATGGCCTTGACATTGACCAGTGGTGGGTCCATCTTGGGTCGGGGTGGCATTGGCTTTATTGGATATGGGGGAAGCTTCCAGCAACTCCTAACAGAACCCACCCCTGTAGCCCCTTGCTACCAAAACCTCGGCACACAAACATAGTACAACTTGTCCTCAATGTTACCTCATCTCAAAGCTGCCTTGTTCATGAGGAAAGGTCTGACTGGGTCAGAGTGAGACACTTTCGGGGCTTGCAGTTCTGGTTATACTGGGTTCAGGGCTGATTTTGGTTGTCTGGAGATCTCCAGAAGTGAAGAGCCTTCGTGGTAGTTTCTTTCAAACCTGTTTGTCAAGCAAATTGGAAAAGGGTGCAGAGGAGAAAGAGGATGTGTGAAGAACTGGAAGAGAGGAGAAATTATTTCCTCTTCTTTGGACATTATGCAGATAGCCACTTTTGAAGTAACTGGTATGGTATGTGACTCAAAATGGAAGAGAAAGGCTTCCTATCTCTGGTTCAGCTTTGCTCCCTTCCATCTGTGAAACCACAAAGGTGCTGGCGAGCAAGAATGGGGACATGATAACTTGTTTGAGCTTTGCAGATTTTTCTTTCTTGAACACCGAATTTTAAAGATCATCACCAGAATTGGTGCAGGTTTAAATCTCTCATTACAAAGCATTTTCTTCATTACTTCTTCTTTTTAGGCCTGCAGGGAATTTCTCCGAGCCTCAGGAGTGCGGTTTATCCCAACAGGTTTAGTCACATAGCAAGCAACTGTGTTGCACAACTAAAGATAGACACCCACCGCAAACACAAAGTCATCCAACCTGGAGATGAACCCATCACCCAAAAAGGACCTGGAAAACTCACGTGGGTGCAGATGCCTGACTTCTAGAGATGGTTGAAGTTAGCAGAGAATTGATGCTTTTATGATGCTGAAAAAACAAGAGAAAATGGAAATATGGTATAGTGAGAAATCCAACCATTCAGTCTGCTTAGTCATCAGGGGACAAATCGAAGTGTTCCTACATTACCATGTAAGGGATCTTGTGGAGGAGAACACAAGTTGCCAGGGGCTCTCATGCAATGGAGAAAGAGCAAAGCTAATGTGAGCAGATGTCTCATAGAGAAGGCATGACAAATTCAGTTATAAAGCATGGACGTGTGGAAGTAAGTGCATCAGTGCTGGGAAAAGACACCAAAGGAAGTGTCTCTTGTGTCTTTGAAAACAGACAGGTTTCTTTACTCAGGATGAGCTGCAGTCAAACACAAATTGCTGGGCTTAAAATACAGATAACTGGGTACCATTAAATAGCCTGCAATATACAGGTCAAATGAGCTAATATTCCCTCCTGGAGTTACACTATGATCTAAAACTGTTTATTAATCTAAAGCTGGTTTGTCTTCAGGCTTTTTGGCATGTTTCTGGATTCAGATTGTAGTCGAGAGCGTGTGGATTTGATTACAACTGCTGAAAGGATCCAGAACCAGAGATAGAGGCTTCTTTATTTATTTCTAAGAGCATGCATCACACAACAGAAAAACCCTCTCCTTTTGTTCCAAAATACAGAATGTCCCACATCCTCCAAATATCCTTTTTCTTTTCAAATCTGCAAAGTACAGTGCTCAATCTGGGAAATGATTTTAGCTGTTGTCAGTATTTCTTTATGTGTGAATTCAATGCTGTTCTGGAGTGTTCCTAAAGCCCATGATGACCAAGTAGAGAGATGTCCTGAAATTCCATCTTGCATTTAAAGAGAATAGAGACCTTCATTTCTAGAGAAATGAGCCTTAAATGAGAAGCAAGGAGTGATTTAAAAGATTCTCTGTCAATAGAAGTATCTCCTGGAGGCATCATCAATGCAACCGGTTATAGGAATCACTCATCACAAATGGAAATGGATGTCTAAGCAGTCCGAATGCTGGAGGTACAAAATCAGAGTCTGGAGTCAGTTGATGCTCTGTAGGAACCAGAAGACAAAGGAAAAGCAAGATGTGTCTTGTCCAAGAAACACCTCCTGAATATTGTGTTGATTTCATTACTTCCTAGAGTGGGCTCATGGTTTTTTGGATGGCTGTGCTGCTGGCAGGTGATGACACCAGCACCTTGAAATACACGAGGAATGAGAAGAGAAAGGAAATGTGTGCTGTCCTTGGATACAAAACATTGTCTTTCATCTCAAGTCTTAGAAAGCTCTAAGATGTTGGTCCTTGATGTGCAGGAAT
>NW_009939621.1:70026-82041 GCF_000696875.1 Nestor notabilis | reverse complement strand
GAATGCTATAGCAGTTACTTGAGGATGTTAAGAAAATATATTAGCTGTAAAGATGGTTTGGACTAGGAGTGGAGAAGGGAGAGGCATCTTTTCAAACATTTAGGAGTGTAGAGATCCCTAGTGCTTTGGAGTTCAGTCCATCACTTCCCATCACTTCAGAGCCACAGACAAGTTAGCAATGTTTGGCTGTATGTGATGCTTTTCTTTACAAAAGCAGAGAAAAAGGGTTCTAACTGAATTTTGACTGGTGGAAGGGGCAGGCAATGAGGGACCTGCTTCTAACATGGGTTATTCAACACCTATTACAAACAAGGTCCCCACAAAGCCCTCTGATGTAGATATCCAGAGTCACCTTGAGGCTTTGGAAATACGAGATTTGCAGGGTAAAAATCAGTCTCCACCTCTGCATGTTGACATGATGTTGCTTTAATGCTTTAATGAACACTTGGAGGACGCCAGCTGTGAACAGATTGAGGAAGATTTAGCAACTTGTATCATATCCCTAAATATCCATACAGTCAACCCCATCTTTTCAGGTAAAAAGAATAATTTTCAATCCATCAGGCTAGCAACAAGAAAACAAGTAGACAAAAGAGAATAGCTCCATCTATCCTTTGGCAGAATTGGTAGTTTAAGCCACTTCCAAAGCTGCTTTGATGTGGCCTTTTCCACCCAAAGTGCTATTGAGAATTTTCCATTCAGGAAAGCTTCATTCTCTGACTTTTCAAATAGATCTTTTCAGATCTCTCCTGAAAAGGCTTTGCAGATGTTTTCTAGTTAAAGCTTCACAAAATACTCAGGGCATTCACTGTTGGTCATCTATTGAGCACCCCTAACCCCAAGTGAAAACAGGAAGAACATTTGGCATTCAGTACTTTGGAAAAGCACGATTTTAAAGTCATTTGCTTGTGTTAGGGCTATAAATACAACCCCCACCTCTCCTGAGGCCATGCAAAGCAGTCCTTTCCCCACCTTGAAAAGGGCTGTAGGTGCTGAACAGTTTTGGCTGAAGCCTGGGGTCAGTTAGCTTGGTCGGTAGATAGCTGGCTCCCAACCAGAAAACACAAATTGGATGTAAATGGTACTTTCTGTAGCCAAGGTAATTTTCAGATGGGGAGAGGAAAAGGGAGTGAACAGACTGAGGTATAGTGTCAGCTGAGAGGGAGAATGAACTCAGATAAGTTAAACTTCAAACTGACCTTCCTTTGCTAGTGAATCATTATGATCTTTTTGAGCCACCCCCACCACTCCAGAAGCTTTTTAAGCAGTTTCTTAGCACACAGCACTTTCTGTTTCTCTTTCATCTTTAAAAACACCAGTCATTATTCCAAGGAAACCTCTTAACTAATTAACGTTCATCTCTGTGAGGTGAAAGTCGAGCAGGGGCTGGGGATCAGGCCGACCACTTTGCGGCGGTCCCAGTGGTTTGGGGTTTGTGCAGTTTGTTTTCCCTGCCCAAGATCTTGCGTTTTGACATATTGCTTCAATACAGCACATTTTATGACACCTTTTCTGGAGGGCCAAAGGCCACATTCCTTCTATCTATCCTGCATACAATTTTCATTCTCTTGTCTTCAATGCATTATAGGAATTTTTCTTTTTCTTTCTTTGTTATTTTCCACCCTCCTCCAGGATATTGTGGGTTATTACCTCAAGCCGTTTTCAGCTGAGGAAGGTTTGAGGTAATGACCTGAAACTTCCTGGAAAAGATTCCAAAAAGCCCCAAATGGAAACCACATGCAACATATTAGGGACCCTCACTGCATAAAGAAACATTAGTTCAAGTAACGAGAATGTACATTGATCAGCTACTTAGGTACCAGCTGGTAAAAGGCATGTATGAACAGCGATGCACAAGAACCAGGTGGGGGAATTAGTTGATCTGCTAAGTTATAGCAAGAAAGGTGCAAAATACATATTCTCTTTCAGGAAACAGTTCCCTTAATCACCATCCCTTGAAGCTGGGTTGGGAATCTGACTCTTTGGGGTAGCAAAAACCTGGAAGAGGTCCACAGAACCTGCATGGCGCCAAATGCTGCCGGGTTATGAACCCGTGGAGCCCCACTGATGCTTGCTCGATGCTGTAGCATCAATGAGGAAATGCCTGAGAACATTTTATTGTTACCACAGGGACAAAAGAGTTTTCTTTTTCTCTGTGCCCAGTTAAAACAATTTCCTTTTTCATCAGTGACAAGAAAATGCTTTGTCTCCCCCTCTGCTCCCCCGGCAATCCTATAGTTCTATAGGGACAAGCAAGAGGGGATCGTGATAAAATAGCAATTTTGGCCCACCTCCAGGAAGGCATTTCAGCTCTTGATTTCCACTGAAGTCAAATGCGTTCATGGAAGCAAAGGCGAGTTAATACTGAGTGGCTCTGGGCCTTTGGTATTGCAGAGCCATCTCGTCATCTGATGTAAATCTCACCCTGCTCTATCATGGGAACATGACTAGTGCTTTTTTGGAGTATTGTTTTAGTTAACCCAGATGATGTAATTCAGCCCAGAGCACAGTGGTATCCATTCTTCTTCCAAACTAAGGATAACATCCTGCCACAGGAAGTTGCAAAGTATCAAGAGACCTGGAGGAGTAAGAGCAACTTGGGTGCTCCAGTCCCGTATCACCCATCACACCTGAATAGAAACGTGAACTATGCCAACTGATCTACTATCTTCTAAACAACACTGATCCAGAGCCCTTCAACACACCAAACCAAGGTAGAAGATGGAGCCACCAACAAAACTGCCTGGGAATACAGCAAGAAGGATGCTTATGGTGGGGGCAAGGACCTTCCCTTCACCTCTTTCCTTTCCAATGAAGCCGCACTAAATAATATAAGTTAATGAGAGCAGAACAATGACTTTTGAAACATGAAGTCCAGAAGTTGCCAGCTCTTATGACTTCATTGTGTGGGTCATGATGTTTATGGTTTTTCTTCAAGTCCCACTTCCAGGAGCTGAGTATCTGGGCTCCCATTTCTCTGTCCATTGGGAAAGAAAGGGGAAAAAAAAGGGAAAAAGACTTTATTTTAGTCCTCATGAATGCTGAAAAAGCTAAGCTATATGACCTGAGTGTGCCTTAGTATGCCAAAAACCAAGGAGTCAATGGAAAAGAATCCAGAGTTCATTGATCTCATGATTTCTAAGCCAGCCTCAGAATTTATGAGCCTGCTGCTTCAAAATCATCATTTCTGCATGATTGGCAGGGATGCAATGAAGTATAAGAAGCAGCTGAGAGGAAGAAGAGGAAAAGGCTAGGTGTTTGACCTGGCTGTCCATGGTGGGGTGGGATGGGCAATGATTTACAGTAATTCTTCTGCACCTCAGTGTAGTATTCAAATTTACCTGTCAAAGATATGATGCCAGGTTTGAAATTGAAAGAGTTTGATAATGCTTTCAGGAAATTCTGGAATACCATTCTACTTCTATTTCATTCAATCTGCAATTTCCATCTCATTTTATTTGCCTCCTGCCCAGCAGAGCTTTTGCAACAAGTCTTTGCCCCAGGCATGGCCTTTTTGCACATTAAGAAGCACAAAAGAAATGGAGACCAAAAAGCAACCTCAGTTTTTTGTTGTTTTCACAGGTTTCCGAGGAGAAGAGGTTTGCCATCTGGGTGGAAACCTGACCAAACATCACAGGAGGGGTTGGGCCCATCAGCCAAGCTGAACAGCTGTGGGGAAGCTACATGAAAACCAAATCACTGCACTGGAATAATTTATAGTGGCTGGCTTGCGGGGATAGTAACAGAAAGAAATTCAACTCTTTTATCTGCTGCTGCAGCAGGAGGTCCTGTGCCAGACATTTGCAAAGCACCGTTTTCAAGCTGTGATGAGAGCTTCACCTGGGATGTTGTGCAGGAATCAGCTACAAAGAGAAATGGCACCTCTGTGATGTGGTATCTCGGGGTTTCACAGTCCATCCCCTCACCATGTCATGCTGCTGAAGTGCTATTAATCATCCTGTGGTAGTCCCAGATGGTTGATGCCCAACTACAGGCATTTCTGGCTAGTCCTTGACTTGTGGTGGTCATGTTTCTGTTGGGTTAAAGTCACACAGCCAAAAGCACTGGCCTGATACACTGCCATTTGGGGCATCTCAGACCATCTAATTCCTCTCTACCACCAGGAATGTAGCCCATAAGGCTTAGAAAGAGCTTTCATCACTTGGGTTCCCCTGAATCTGAATGGGTTACAATTTGGGTCCCAGACCTCCTCCACCTGAAAATAACCCTGCCAGACCATGACCTCCTTGCCTTTGGTTCTTAGTGGCCACCTTTTCTCTTAGCTAGGTGCATGATCAGATGATTGCACTGATTTTTCAGTGGTAATTTAACTCTGTAGGACTAGATGCTGGCAATTAGCAGTGAAAGCACTTCAATCACATCAATCAGAGAAATAAATAGCAGGGGAAATACAGATAGATAAGGTCTGCTGAGAAACCATTTCCGATTTGACAGAATTATTCTCAGGCATGTTCAATAAAAGCTCCCTTAACCTTCAAAACAAAATCAGACCAGTATGATTGACAGAGTCCAAGAAGTGCTGGTAGAAAGGGACCCTTGGAGGTCTCTCATCCATACAAGCATGAAAGCAGCACGATCTATTGCCTGTTGTATTTGCCACTATGGAAAATTCTTTGGCTTTACTCATCTTTATCAGCCTGGAGAAGAGAAGCTGCTGGAGACCTCAGAGCAGCTTCCAATATCTGAAGGGGGCTACAAGGATGCTGGAGAGGGACCTTCATCAGGGACTGGAGTGACAGGACAAGGGGTGATGGGTTCAGACTGAAACAGGGGAAGTTCAGGTTGGATCTAAGGCAGAAGCTCTTCCCTGTGAGGGTGCTGAGGCGCTGGCCCAGGGTGCCCAGAGAAGCTGTGGCTGCCCCATCCCTGGCAGTGTTCAAGGCCAGGTTGGACACAGGGGCTTGGAGCAACCTGCTCCAGTGGAAGGTGTCCCTGCCCGGGGCAGGGGGTGGAGCTGGAGGGGCTTTAAAATCCCTTCAACCCAAATCATTCTATGATTCTATGATCTTTATAACTACTCTTCAAGTAGCTGGAGGCTGCTTTCAGACCCCCCCTTAAAGAAGCCCACCTCCCTCAAGCTCTCCTTGCAGGTCTTGCACTCTAGGTGTCTGACCATGCTGGTAGCTTCACAGAGCTTTGTGGCTCTGGTTTTAAATCCCGTTTGGAAGGAAGGTGGGCTGAGATAGGGGCAATGCAAGGAAATCAGAAAGAGCCTTCCCTTGCAGGAGTGTTAGCCCAGCTTTGGGGCCTCAAGGAATTTGCACGTCTCTGAAAAGATGCTGGTTAAGTGCAAGAGCGGATTTACTGGGTAGGCTGGGAAAATCCATCATCTTTTCCCTCTTAACACCGCTCCATCTATCACACATGCAATGCTACAAGATGAGGAGTCAGACTGCTGCCCTTCTTTATATTACAGCTCCCCATAGCCCTGGAGCACTTGAACCCAGATTCAGAGGTCTCTCACACTGTTCCTTGGCAATGGAGCATAACACACAGCATGTAGTTTGCTCTGCCTTTCCCTTACAACCCTCTTTTAAGCTGTGTGTGACTTTGCCACACTCCAGCGATTCAGCTTGACATTTCCTATGCCTCGGGCTGGTTTGTTGGTGTGAAGCTTTCACAAAACCCATCCTTCAGCTTGGGAACATCAAGTGGCTTTGCCAACATCTCTCTGTTTTACCTTGGTTTTACTTCACAGGGTCAAATTCTCAGCTGGTATCTACAGTTCACAACCGCTACGTACCCAGCCAGCTGCTGCTGCTATCTGTGCAAACTGCAAACTGTACAGAAAGCATTATTTCTTGGTACTGTTCATTCTTATTTAGGCATAAGCCCTTTGTTTCTTTTGTCAAGGCTTCCCTGGGCCATGGTTGCAGAAAGCTCAGGTCCATGTTGTGTGATGTCAAGCCTGAGAGCTGGGGAGCATCATGTGCCAAGTGTCTGACCCAGGTTTGGCACAAATAGTGCCAAGATAATGCTGATGCTCGGATGTTTCTGCATGATGCTCCACCATGGGTCTCAAACAGGCAACAAGGTGCCTCATCTGAATGACTTCTGCACAAGTGCACCACTCTTTTTAGTGCTTTGATTTGCAATTTTCATTTAAAGTGCCCTGTTTTTTCTCCCAGAAGTAAGATCTTTTTGTAATGTCTTTGTCAAGAGCTGAGTCCTCATCCCAGGTACCATGGGCTCACAGACACCAGAGGAAATGGTCATTGCAAGAGAAGATCTGACTCATTTGCCAAACCCAGACCTCCACATGGCTTCCCTGATGCCAGGATTAGCACTTGCACATGGGTGACAGAAGTGTCTAAATGACAGTATGTCAGTTAACTTTCCAGTTTGCCTTTCCCAAGCAGCCTTTTCTTTCTTTTTCTTCCCCCCATCACCCCAAATGAGATATTTCTGCTCTGGTTTGCGCAGCCAAAACCCCATTCATCTTCTTTTCAAATAGCTGTGTGTCATCTGTTAAAAATAATCTTGTCAAGGCCTGCATAGGGCTTGAAAAATGTGCTAATATTAAGCAGATTTCCCTATTAAAATCCCTGTATCCCATGCAAGGTCACTAAGTTCAGTTCACACACTCCGGGAAAGACAAATAACAGCATTAATGACCGGACCTGGTAAAGAATTAACTGCAGTTGAGTAAGTTTCTAAGGCAGTCGTGGGGTCAGGGCTGTAATGTGTTCATTACCCACATGGGGTAGTCACCTGGCTAAGCCCTACTTGCTGAGTGGTTGTATCAGTGTAATGTGCATCATAGGTCTGTGAACCTGAAAGGAAATCAGGTTTCTGCTGCCTGTGGTCGCTTCTTGTGGCCTCTCACAACACAGAGCTGGGGAAATTTGTCTGCTGGGGGCACATTTGGTGTGAATCAGTGATAAGGCAGAGATTGAGGAGCCTCAAATGAGGTCCCTCAAGGAGGGACTGAGCTTTCTTGTGCAAACCATTCATGTTCATGAAGGTGGCTCATTACTGTCTTCTAAGTGTTCTAAAATACTGATTGCATCTTGGGGTATGGCTGGAAAACATAAGAAACATGGAACTATCATAGAATCATAGAATCACAGACTAGTCTGGGCTGGAAGGGACCTCAAACTCATCCAGTTCCAACCCCTGCCATGGGCAGGGACATTTTCCACTAGAGCAGGTTGCTCCAAGCCCCATTCAGCCTGTCCTTGAAGTATCCCCAGTTTGCCACACGGAAGTGTCTCTTGGTGCCTGTTTCTCATCTGCTCTTTGCACCTCTTTTATCTGCTTGTGAGGACTCTAGACCTGCCTCTTGCTTTGTGTCAGTGTTGGAGAGTCCCATGTGCAGGCACCTGCCCATATGGGTCCTGTTCATGGAGGACATGCTGCAGAAGGGATTGAGTACCATGGAGTGTATCCAATCTGTACCACAAAGCAGAGACTTGCAAGGCTCAGTGTCCCCTGTTTCCCCTCTTTTCCCCTCTATTTCTCCACTGTTTCCAGGCTTCCCAGTGTTTCCTGGGATCAGTGACCACACAAACACATCCCAGTCCCCCAGAAGAGGCCTTGGGCACCCAGCCCTGCTGCTGGCAGCACCACAGAAGCCATCATTGTGGCTTCCTGTTACTGCAGCTCAGTGGTGCCAAGATAAGAACCATCTGAAGGACTGGCTGTGTCTCAAGTACCAGACTTGCCTGGAAAGTCATACCAAGATTTCAGAGGGTTTTCTGGTGGAAGGTGGTGGTGCATTCATTGGTTTTATTTAGAAAACAAGGTCTGTGCCATAGCAGGAGCGTGTTCTGGTTTTGATGCTGTCTTAACTGTTGCTATCCTGCTTCATGGCACAATTATTCAGTTGCTTCAATAGTTAGTGTGTGCCCTGGGCAGCCAAATTACAAGGCCTTGCTCTGGAATTCTTTATAGTCCAAGAATGACAAAGAAAAATCACTTTGAGAAAGCAAGGTGTAGAAATGTGCTGCCAGATTTTCTTCCTCATGCTCAAAATCCCTCTAGATAGAACACCAAAACAACAAAGAGCATTGCAATTCCTACCTAAAGATCACAACCATACCACAAGAAAGGGATTTAGTACTTTTCTAATTCACATTTATATATTGGCTTTGTCTTTTCCTCTAGTTACATCTATGTATTCAAAAATCAGATGCCTGCTAGGGATCACAGCATCATCTGGCTAACATCTATTCTTAGAAAGGCATTCGATCTTGATTTAGGGACTTCACACAATAAAGGACTCAGCACATCTTTAGATAAGCCACCCAAAGGGTTCATTTTACTTCTTCTGAAAAGAGAAATATGTCTTATCACCCCTCTGAATTTATCTGGTCTCTGCTTCCAGTTGTGGCATCTGGTGACACTTCTGATGGCTTTGTACTTTCCACTGGAACATACACAGAACACAATGGTGCTGCACGCTGGTTTTGGTAATTCATTTCATGTAGAAAAACACACAGAGGAGTAAGGGATTTGGGGTCCTTATGTATACTGAAACCTTATTAAGCTTCTACGGAAGCAAGAATCATAAAATCACAGAATGGTTTGGGTTAGAAAGAACCTTAAAGCTCATCCAGTTCCAACCCCCTGCCATGGGCAGGGACACCTCATGCTCCATCAGGTTGCTCCAAGCCCCTGTGTCCAACCTGGCTTTGACATAGTTTAGTGTGTGGTGTCCCTGCTCATGCCAGGGAGGTTGGAACTAGGTGATCTTAAGGTCCTTTCCAACCCTAACTATTCTATGATTCTATGGTGTTGAGTTCCAGCTCTCAGGTTGTCTCTTCTCCACTGCATCACCGCTATGGTGGATGAGGCAGGTCAAGGGGATGCACTGGGAGATTTCCTCCACCTTATCTCCCATGTGCTGTAAGATGGGGCCACTAAGTCCTGACCACCCTGAAGCAAGGTCCCAAGCATGGATGATGGGTGCAGAAAGGCGCTTCACCAGCCTTCCAGCATCAGGAGTTTGGTCGTGGAGAGGAGAAACATCTTGCCACTGTCCTACCTGCACCAGGGTTTCAGCTCTGGCTGTTGGGCTGCAAAGCAAGTGCCAAGTAAGTGTCTCCAGCGGTGATGCCTTCTGAGCCCATAGTATCTATACCTCAGTTTCTATGCAAGGGTCATATCCCTATGATTAAGTCTCCTGGAGGTTATTTTTGCAGAACCTTTAAAACCCACACTGATAAATAGGAGGAAAACCAAAACCAAACTACAACTTAAACAAAATACTGCAATGAAATCTTCAGGGAGAGCTGGGCTGAGAGAGCAGGCTGCAAGATTTAAATATCTGGAGGCTGCAGCCAAGGCACTCAGTCTATCAGCAACTTAAAGAGAAATGGAAAAACACCCTATGCTCCGAGTTTGATGTGCTTTGGTTATTTTTAGAGGAGGTGGGGAAATGTGCACATGTGTATGTCCAAGTGTAAGCAGGGAGAAAGACTAAACAGCCAAAGTACACATGTAGTAGGTTAATCCATCTGCTGTGGGTTTACCACTGAAAAAGATGATGATAACTTCACCAGAGAGGCCATTGCAAGGTTGCTCTGCACTAATGCTCTCCCTTATCCCCCAGCCTCTGCTTCTGCTCCCTGGGGTCTCACGCTCCAGAGAGTCTCTGGGCTCTGCCTTGAAACCTAAAGCTGCTAAATCCCTCCCTGGAGGAGCCTGGCTGCTTGCAGGCGCTTTCAGCCTGAGATGGACGTGTAACACTAACCAGAGCAGTGCTCCTGATACTGAACTGGCTGCTGCTTTTCCAGCTTCTCACTCTTAATCTGTATCAGACACATTTGTCCTCACTGTGGGGCCATTCATTGCCACCAAAATTCCCCTATCAGTGCAGCCGGGGCTGAAAGCATCTCCGTTGCACACGCAGAGCCTCATGGAAACCAGCTGATGCTGCTTTTGATAGCTAAGTTTAGACTCCACTGCAAATGATTTGGGTTAAAGGGTATGTGTGATGTAGAGCCAGGCACTTCACATTGCAGGTGGGAGGTCTGTTCATCTTCCTACATGAGGATCATAGGATCACAGACAGATTTGGGTTGGAAGGGTCCTTAAGATCATCCAGCTCCAACCCCCTGCCACAGGCAGGGACACCTTCCACTAGCGCAGGTTGCTCCCAGCACCTGTGGCTCCAAGCCCCTGTGTCCAACCTGGCCTTGAACACTGCCAGGGATGGGGCAGCCACAGCTTCTCTGGGCACCCTGTGCCAGTGCCTCAGCAGCCTCACAGTAAAGCATTTCTTCTTAAATCTCATCTCAAATCTCCCCTCTATCAGTTTAAAACCATTAACTCTTGCCCTATCACAACAGGCCCTGCTAAAAAGGTCTGTCCCTAAAGGCTGTGTAGCTTAGGTGCTCAGCATTGAGGTGACTTCAAATCCATCTCTTCTTGCATCAATGCCTCTTTACTTAATGGAGATGACTTCCTTCCTGTGATACTTTGGGGTCTGCCTATGGAGGTCATCTTGCTACCCCTTCCCCTTTACAATGGGCCAGGGATCTGCAAAGACATAGTATGAAGCAAACCCCAGAGAAGAAAAGCTCCTGCACAGCACTGTCACAAACAGGGCAAACATACAACAGAGGAAGTACAAACACCTCCTATGAAAACAGGAACTAAGAGAGCAAGTGAGAGAAATAACTCGTGAAGTTTCCTCTCTGCTGAGAGCAACAGGCAATAAATGGTTTCGGACCCATTCTGCAGAATGAGCCATTATGTGTGTTCTGTCAAGTCTCACCTGTTGTTATTTCTAATGTTTCCTCTTCCCAAGACTGGGCAGGGGTTTGCATTGAGGTAATATAGTCGCTTTTGTTCAGGAACCAGACGAGTTACCCCATCCTGTAAGCAGGACTGTTGTAAGTAAGCAAACATCTGCTAAATGGAGCTGTGCTGAGTGAGAGGGTGGTGGGTTTTTTCCTTTTAAAGGTAAAAAACACAATAGGAAAGTGATTTCTCAAGCAGTGTAACTGGTGGGATAGAATCAGCTGAAGGCAGGGAACTGCTTGGGTGATTATCATTGTTCAACCCCAGCTGGCAACTCAGCCCCACACAGCTCAATCCCCCTGCGCTAGGATAGGGGAGAGAATTGGAAGAGGAAAGCTGAGAAAAGTCGTGGGCTGAGATAAAGATGGTTTAATAAGTGAAGCAAACCAAGGAATTCATCCAATACTTCCAATCACAGGCAGGTGCTCAGCCATTTCCATCACTTGTGACAGTGACTTGGGAAGACAAACACCATCAGTCCCATCATCCGCCCCTTCCCTCTTCTTCCCCCGGCTTTATATACTGAGTATGACATCCTATGGTTGGGGGTATCCTTTCAGTCAGTTGGGGTCAGCTGTCCTGGCTGTGCACCCCCCAACTCCTCGTGCACCCCCAGCCCACTTGGTGGTGCGGTGGGAAGCAGAAAACGCCTTCACTCTGTAAGCACTGCGCAGCAATAACTAAACCATCCCTATGTGATCAACACTGTTTCCAAAACACAGCCCCATAATAGCTACCACAAAGAAAATTAACTCTACCCCAGCCAAAACCAGCTCAGTGATTTACAATTTGCAATGCACTTTGGTTAAGAAAGGGGGAGAAAAAATGCTGAACTGATCTATTCTTCTGCTGGGTCATGCATTGCTCCTGGAGAAACATCCTCACTTCAGCTCAGCTCTTTACAACACAGACAACGAGAGTTATTGGAAATAGATGTTTTTCAGGCCAGCTCAATGAGTGCTAATTGCTTGGAGATGTAATACTCTTCTGATGGTTCTTGGTTTTTCAGCCACAAAGTCCCTAAAGCTCTCGGTCAGGTTCTTAGCTGGTGAAACTCAATATAGCCCTCAGGATTACAGCACACCTTTCCACGCTTTGCACCAGCCGAAAAATGCTCACTCCTGAGTGCTTAAGAAGAGCAATTCTGAATCATGGAATCCCAGACTGGTTTGGGATGAAGGGAGCTTAAAGTTCCAACCCCCTGCCATGGGCAGGGACCGCTTCCAATAGAGCAGGGAGCTCCAAGCC
>NW_009939621.1:26542-70006 GCF_000696875.1 Nestor notabilis | reverse complement strand
TGGGGCAGCCACAGCTTCTCTGGGCACCCTGTGCCAGCGCCTCAGCACCCTCACAGGGAAGAGCTTCTGCCTCAGAGCTCATCTCCATCTCCCCTCAGGCAGGTTCAAGCCGTTCCCCTTGGCCTGTCCCTACATCCCTTGTAAAATTATATATATATATTCTATATGTGTGTGTGCATATATATATATATGTGATATATATGTAAAATTATCTCTCTGTGGTTCATTTCCATGGAGCTCAATAACAAAGCTACTGATTTCATGGCCAGCCTAGCAGTGTGAACTTGCTACTTCTGCTTTAGTGCTATTCCCAGAAAGCTGTTCTGTATTTTCCATAGGTAAACCTCTGCCAGGTCTTCCCTGGGTTCCTGGTGCAGCATCAAGCTCTGGCACTGCAATTCAACAGCCAGCTTGTGCTACAAAAAACCTTGCACAAACTTTGCCCTACAGAAAAAACCCCAACTCTTTCTCACCTTATCTTGCCAAAATCTAAAGTTTCCTAATGCTGCTTTAGGAGCAAGAAATCTGGTAGATAGTGCTTGAATCTCACCTACAGGAAAGGGGGAGGTGGGGAGGGGTGATAGTTTTGACCTCATTTCTTGTCCAAGTCTTTGCTTTCATTCTGCAATGAGGAAGTCTCATTGGACAGCAAAACCCACCCAGCCCCCAGGCTCTGGCAGAAAATAATTAGAGAGAGGCCTGAAAGTGTAATGAAAACTGATGTAAACCATTTGCTGGAGGTTATGCCACGACAGAGGCTGTGCCTTCTCCCCAAAGGAGTATGAGGAGATATCCGACATGCAGCCTTGCTCATTGTGTTCAGTCAGGAACAGATCCGAGGACAGCTAATAAACTTATCTGCATCAGATTAAATTGCCAATCCTGCCCTCCCTCTCCCTGCCCTCTCTCCTTCCCCAGATCAGTTACACGCATCAAGCCAAATAAAGATAAATGCACGACAGAGTTCATTCGAGTGACTGGCTATCAAGATGGAGCAGTGTATTTTTCATCAGTGCTATCCCAGGAAATAAAGATAAATTCCCCCACTTCATATTTTAACATAGCTTATCATAATCACCGGTAATAGCAACCAAATGGTTTTCATTTGTTACGTTTTAAAGGGGGCTGGGGGAACAGTTTCCTGGTTGTAGGCTCATCGAGTCTGATTTTAAGCTGGTGTCAGGGGTCACTTCCACTTTCTGTTGCATTGCTGATGAGGGGTTTTTGCTGGAATACCTGGCTTCACTAAATGACTGCAAGTAAGAGCAGGGCTATGGAAGGAAAAGGGATGGAGGTGGGGAAGGAGACTTGGCCACTGGGCTGGGGCTTGTCACCAACAAAATGCAAACCTTGGTCCATGTTGGGTCTTTACAAGTATTTTGCCCAAAGAGACAGAGGACTTCTGAGCTCCCGTGTTCTGTCCCTGTCTCTGACATTACCCAAAGTGTTTTTCTAACTACTGTGAGTAACATGGAGTTCCTTCTATTTTTCTTTTTGAAATGCCAACATGCAGTGGGAGACTGTCCTCCAGGACTTTCCATGTGTAAGCCAGAGGTTTCAGAGAATCATAGAATCACAGATTGGTTTGGGTTGAAGGGACCTTAAAGCTCCTCCAGCTCCAACCCCTGCCCCGGGCAGGGACACCTTCCACTAGAGCAGGTTGCTCCAAGCCCCTGTGTCCAACCTGCCCTTGAACACTGCCAGGGATGGGGCAGCCGCAGCTTCTCTGGGCACCCTGTGCCAGCGCCTCAGCACCCTCACAGGGAAGAGCTTCTGCCCAAGAGCTCATCTCAGTCTCCCCTCTGGCAGGTTCAAGCCATTCCCCTTGTCCTGTCCCTCCATCCCTTGTGCAAAGCCCCTCTCCAGGTCTCCTGGAGCCCCTTTAGGCACTGGAGCTGCTCTAAGGTGTCCCCTTCAGGAGCCTTCTCTTCTCCAGCTGCCCCAGCCCAGCTCTCTCAGCCTGGCTCCAGAGCAGAGCTGCTCCAGCCCTCGCAGCAGCTCCGGGGCCTCCTCTGGCCTCGCTCCAGCAGCTCCACGTCCCTCTCGTGTTGGCGTCCCGGAGCTGAATGCATTTAGTGAATGCAATTAGAGAATGTTCACTGACTGATCCCCAAGAATCAATCAGGGCTGTTCTTCTGCTCTCCTTTCCCTTGTTCCCTGGGTCCCTGAGGCTCCTGGTGGGATGTTGATCAGTGTGATAAAAAGTGGAAAGATAAAACCTTCCTTACCCCAAGTAATCTGAACCTACGTAGCACTGGTTTATGATATCACAGAGTCCACACATGGCAATATTGAAACTCGTACTTCTTGTTAAGGGAGCAGCAATATCATCACACTGACGGAAACCTTACCTTCTCATCCCAAAGTGAGGACTCCTTCCTATGAAGCACATGGGATAATGCACTGGTTGAAAACTCATTGAAGAGGTGGGGAGATGAAGGCCACAGAGGTGGTCGTGAGGGTGTGAAGAAACACACCTCCAGGTCTGGCGAGTAGACGACTGGGATGCATCAGAAGCGAAGCTAGAATGGGAATGGGCATCGCTCTAAAGCAGGGAGCTGGGACACAGACTTAAAAGGACACCATAAACATTAAGTAGAGGGGTTTTCTTTTTCAGGAATCTCTGTTTCTTCAGAGGTAGCCTTCTCCATTGGAGTTTATGGGAATTTTGCTGTTGGCTTTAAGGAAAACACTTTCAGACTTGTCATCCTACAAGCTGGCAAATGGTTTGCTCATTAGTTCTTTTGTTTTCTCCTCCTTCTTCAGATGTAGCCTTGATTTTTTAACCCAAAAAAGCATCAGAAGAGAGGAGGGTAAAGTCGGGGACCACGCTGACCTGTCAGACCCCAAAACCCCATAAATTTTGGTGGTTTCTAATATAATCATAATAGCAATAAAAAGTGGCTTTGGAGCAGAATGTCTCTCAATCGCAACAACATCTGGTGTGCTTGTGTCCTGGTAGTGGATTGGCAGCTATATCCCATATGGGACAAAAAAGGTCACAGCTGGCCATGGGAGGGGAGCTGTTTCCTAAGGCTTGAGCAGGGAATGTTGAAAGGTAACATCATCTGGTGAAAAGCTACCATTGCCTTACCCTCTGGCAAAACACGCACCATACAAAAGGAAGGAGAGAAGAGAATAATTAAATCTCAGGAATGCAGCTGGAGGGTGATGGGGGAACCCAGGTGGCTTATGGAAGATTTAGGCTTGAAACCTTGATTTTTCAAGACTTGGGTTTCAAGGTTTTTTGGGAAGATGGGTAAAAAGAGGAAAATTGATGCATTTTTTACAGACCAAGTTAGAGAGGTGAGCCAAGGCTGGTCCATACACCCTGTCCATGCAGGTGAGAATGTGGTAGAGAGATGGGGATGAGCAGGGATCACACTTCAGTACTAGAGAGCAAGTCTTGAGCCCATTCCCCCACCCTGCTCTCTGAAGTGCCCCTGGGTTCTCCAGCTTTGCTGTAGTGCCAGCGAGGACACCGGGATAAATCCAGGATTAATCTCTGGTAGTTACTGGAGACAGCTGCAAGAGTCAAATGATTCTGGTGAAATGCTCTTCATGAAGCAGAGATGCTTCTGAGACAAGAGCATCTCTGCATGCTTAGGGCAGGATAAAAGAGGTTTGGCATTGCACTGTCATGGATTAGGAATAGGTACTATGAGAAGGAAAGGTAGAAAGAAAAGGCTGAAGGTGGGAGCATCTTCAGCTTCCACTGGTACCATTAGATTATCTGTTCATGTCCCCTGTACCTACCAAAGCTGGAGTTTCCCCAGGACATTCAGGGCACTGAAATTCAGCAAAGAAAAGGAGCAGACTCTGCAAACCTCAGCAAACAAGACCTCAGCTTTGTGTCTGCTCCAAGAGACAACACTGTTAATACAGCAGCAATCTTCCCTGGGAGCTGAGAGCATCGCTCCAGTCGTATTTATTCAAGAGAAAAACACTCCCTATTGCAACCCTATTGCAACCTCCTGACATCCAAACAATCCTGACGAAGCTTCAGTTCACCCTCCTGACTTCAGAGCAAAATGCAAACCACCAGAAACCCCCACAGCTACAGACAGAAAACGTGTGATCCCCCCTGCTTGCTTTTCCCTTGCTAGATAAAATTTACGGCAGAGCTTGCTGTGCCATGTGGACATTGCAACGGGGTTGAAAATGTATGTTAAATAACAACAAATCCACAAATCATAAGGGGGGGGGCGACAGATAATCTCTCTGTATCTCGTTAAGCAGCAGATTTATGGGTCGTGCTCCTTGCTCTGATACCCAGATCCTGCTGTTGCGGGCAGTAGCGTTACTGAGTGCTCAGAGACACAAAGTGTGAGCAGCCTCTCTACAGGGGATGGGACATTTCAGATATTTGTCGGCCAGACTTGCCTGGCCAAATCCACAGAGACCTTTCTGTGTCTAACTTCTTGTTTAGGTACCTGATTTCTTACTTGTTTCAATAGTAAATTAAGGGCTGAAACAGGAGCTGTGCATTGACGTCTGTAAATCTGAGACCCGCTGGCTCCGGCAGAGCAGCAAGGGGTTTTATGGTGGAGGTAATGAGCTGGGCAGAGACCAGCCAACACTCTGTACCTCTGGGTGTCTTTATGGCCACTGTCCTGTTTTTAATTTCCCTATGTGCTCTAGCATTGAAGTGATAAGCACAGAACAGATCTCCAGGCTAGTATGGGTTAGAGAAGTTTGATGTTGATGAGAGACACCACAGCAGACTCCGTTCTCCTCCTATCATTCTATTTCTCCATCAATGTGATGTAATCCATGAGGTCTTGCATCCACTTGAAGCCAGAGCTCGACTCTATTGATACAGCAAGGGTGAGCTTGCTCTTCAAAATGTGATGCTCCTAGTGTTGGCTATCTATCACAGAATGGTTTGGGTTGGAAGAGACCCTAAAGCTCATCCAGTTCCAATCCTCTGCCCACAGGCAGGGACTTCTTCCACTAGAACATGTTGCTCAAAGCCCCGTCCAACCTGGTCATCTATGTGCATCCCCTTCCAGATTCCAAGTGACCATAGTCCTGCAGAAATCCAAGTGTTGCTGTTGATCTGAGCCCGCTACTACTCAACCAGAGTTGTGCATTGGCGTAATCCCGTGGAAGACAGCAAGCCTTTTCCCAACCTCATTCATCCCAGGGCCACACTACTTGCCTAAGTTCTCAGCTGGGGGAAACAGGCACAACCTTGACCTCAAAAGGACTGTGATGCCCTGAGCAGCTGAGGGTTGTGATCCTTGATGGCTTAAACCATATTCAGGTCTGGCAAAGGTGCAGCAGTGTAAAGACAATGCAAAGAAAGAACTAAATGAAGCTATTTGAAAAAAAACCAAGCTGTGTGAAAAGCAGTTGTGTTGTATGGTGTCCTCATCTGCAATAAAATATCCTGTAATACAAAACTCAGTGCGTGTAAAAGCAGCTTAAAGTCACTGATACCTATAGAACAGCACCTCTTTTTAGCTAGTGTTACCCAATATTGCTGCTATACAGCACCCAAACCCTCCCATGTTGCAACCAAATACCACATTTTTCACCTTCCTTTCTACAATATGGCTCAGGGTGTGTTCCTTTTCTGTGGGCAAGGAGGTAAGGGGACCCCAAAAAGCATTGCTGACCACAGAAAGAATGTGTCTGGGAGAGCAACCTGCTATTGTTATTATCCAAACAGCTCGATAACACTGAAAGAAATCTCAGCATGAAGTGAGTAACCTACAATGGTTTCTACAACCACCCAGGACAAGTATCTTATTCCCTCCCAAACCTTGCCGGAGCACGTACACCAAGTTTACAGCAGCCATCCCAAACCAGCTTTGGGCTGATGACTGGGGAGAACCACATGTGCACTGCATGTTGCACGAGGGGGATTTGCTCTGGGCAGACCTTTATGGAGAGAGGCACAGGTTTTGCCCTCTTGGAAAGGAGAAGTGAATATGTAGTTTATGGGTGAGGGGATTTTGCTTGGAAGAGAATTCATGGAAGGAAGGAATGTTGGGGAGGTGACAAGCTGGACGCCACTGGGGAGGGATCCCAAAATCCATTGTTTTGGGGGGTCAATGTAGAAGGTTCTTCCCATCTGCTTCTGAGGGTGCTGGTTTAAATGGCTAATTGTTGAGTTGTGATCTTAAGCAGAAGGCAGCACAGTCTGTCTTGTTTTCCAGGCTTCTGGTAGACCATGCAGGGATTGTGTCCATCTCCAGAGGTAAGTGGAAGGGAAGCTCACATTGTGTCCCAGACATTGCAATCCTGATGTTATGTGTGATGCACAAAGATACCATAAAAAGCAGAGTTTTAATAGGGTCAAAAGCAACCTCAATAATGTACCAACCTTCTGTGATCTGTCTGGGGCTTACCATGACCACCAGCCCTTGGTGGGTTCACACATAGGACATCCACATCCTTCTCTCAGCTCTGATGCTGAGTGATTAGACTTTGAGGCTGCGAGATAATTCAGTTCTCATGCCAGAGGAGGCCCAGTCTCAGTGAGCAGAAAGACACACCAGTGATGACAATTACCTTTGAATCCCAAGTTAAAATTTTTTGGATACTGAGCTCAGAGCAGCTGACCTGTCACTCTGCACCAAGACCTTGAGCCAGGGCCATGGAGGTCAAAGAAAATAAGAGAGCAAGAGAACAGCAAATGATTCATTCTTTCAGTCACTGAATCCTCGGGAGCAATAGCTATCTCAATCTTCAGCATGGAGGCTGATGATGAATGGTTTTATTACCAATGATAATTTAAACCATGTGCAATGTTTACCATATTACCTGTTTGCCTCCTTGCCCTCGGCTATGGGACTTCTGCTTTAAGGATACTTTCACCATTTACATCCTGTGTTGGGATGGGTGAAGCAGTACAGCATGATGGACTTTCCTCATCCCCTTTCCAAAAGCATCGCACTGATTTGGGGTACATTTCTCTCCCCTTAAATTTTTCCCCCCTCCCCCCCCCCCTTTTTTTGCTTCTTAAAAAACTGCCAGACATCTTAAACACATTTAGAAATATATGTCATGTCCTCCACTGTAATCCATTATCTAAGGTTCCCATGTGGGCTCCATCATCAAGAGACCGCCAGATTGATAGTGTGGTTTGCATGGGGCCCCCAGCATGGGATGGGTTGGAAACAGAATGAGTGCACGCAACACATTCTCTGTGTCTCTACCTTTATTGGAAAGGGGGAATGGGCTGTGTCAGGTGAAGGGCATGAGCAAGGTACAAAGCAATGATCCAGTTATGCCGGATAACAGATGGCAAGATGGAGACTGGGGAGGTGGAAAGTAAGGGGGAGTGTAAAGATTCCTCCAAAAGAGCTGAAATGGCACTATCCTTACTGATGGTTTTCATCTGTTTGGGTGCATCTGGAGATTTCTGCTTTATTAAAAAGGGTTCACGTTCAAGATAGGCGCAGGCTGAAATACGAACTCTCACACGCCTTGGAGGGGTTTGGATTTAGACCTGGATGCAAATCATGTCTTGCATATCCAGGGGCTGAGAGCAGAGAAAGGTGTCGTGTCAAGAGGTAAATGACGAGGATTCGGAAAGGCAAGTTGTACTCCTCTTGTCACCATCAGTCAGCTAAACCAACGTGGGGTGTTCCCTTGCTGGGCTGATCAGTAGCATGTGTTTCTGGAGGAAATACACACGTCCAAGTGTAAAGTATGTGTTGTGCGCATGGCCTCATGTTAAGCTGTTCAATGCATGGTGTGATGTGCCTCTAAAGCAACCCAGTGAAACAACTGTGGCCACGTTCAACAATGACTCCAAGAAAAACTGTTGCCCCTTTCCCAGAGACATCTAACTCTGAGAGCATCAAGACATATTTTTCCAAAGCTTATTGTCCTTGTGGTTGCTAAAAAGAAACTTCAGACCAACCATAATGGCTCAAAACCAAGCAGTTGGGTGAAAAGTTTAGCAAATGTATTGTATTACAAATCTCATGATTTTGGTGTCAAAGTCATGTTTTTAAGTGGGGAGGACAGACGATTCTTCAGACACTTTCAGAATATGAAAATGGGTTTAAAGAAAGCAAATTTCTTTAACAATTTTACTCTATATCCAGGTAGGATGACTACACTGACCCTAAGAAGACCTCTGGAAACTTCTTGTAGAGTTCTTTCCATTCTCCTCGTAAGGAGTCCCAAAAGTATTTGACAATCATCTACCATTTATTACTTGTCTTTTAATTCTTTTCCAGATCATTTATCACTAAGTATCAGCTCAGAGGAACCACACCAACAGGTTTAAAATAGATCTTCCTTTCCTAATTCTACTTTTCTGTCTTTTACATGGGCCCATTCCTTAACAGAACTATTGCTCATCTACCATGATTGTATCGTTTCCATAAGTCTCTAGTGATGAGCTTTGTGAAAGCTTAATTAACTTTAACTCTCTCATTATCAATCACACCCCTCCCCTTTTTCAGTAACATATACCGAGAACTCTATTAGACCTGGGATGGCTTCTGAGAAAAAGTTATGCCAGTTTGCTCCTTTGGGTCTTCTACCAACTATTTTGAACAGTACTTCACAAAGTTGGATTGTATCTGGGAAAGCCCTGGCCTTCAATTTGAAAAATATCTTCAGTAACCACACACAGCATTATCAAACCATCAAAGAGCTGCTTTGGAAGCTGGTTCTTATAAGGGGCTGCATGGCTTTGGCAGATAGTTCCTTCAGAAGCCCTGTTGTCTAATGCAGGACTTAGAATCGTGGACTCATAGAATGGTTTTGGTTGTAGGGAGCTTAAAGATCCTCCAGTTCCAACCCCTGCCCCGGGCAGGGACACCTTCCACTAGAGCAGGTTGCTCCAAGCCCCTGTGTCCAACCTGGCCTTGAACACTGCCAGGGATGGGGCAGCCACAGCTCCTCTGGGCACCCTGTGCCAGCGCCTCAGCACTCTCACAGGGAAGAGCTTCTGCCTCAGAGGTCACCTCCATCTCCCCTCTGGCAGGTTCAAGCCATTCCCCTTGTCCTGTCCCTACATCCCTTGTCCAAAGCCTCTCTCCAGGTTTCCTGGAGCCCCTTTAGGCCCTGGAGCTGCTCTAAGGTGTCCCCTTCAGGAGCCTTCTCTTCTCCAGCTGCCCCAGCCCAGCTCTCTCAGCCTGGCTCCAGAGCAGAGCTGCTCCAGCCCTCGCAGCAGCGCCGGGGTCTCCTTGGGATGTGCTTAACAGGTCTATGTCTTTCCTGTACTAAAGACTTGTTCCCTCATAACTTTTCAGGTCCCGGGAAACTGAGCAGACTCATTTTCATTGTGCCTGTCTATGATGTGGGTTCCTGCAGGCCTGATTGAAGCAGCAGAGAAGTGGCAGAGCTGTATATGGGGCAGTGTTAAGCTCTTTGTTAGATTGTGTTTTACCCACGGCACCACAGGAAAGCTTCTGATTCTAGACTGCATAAGCCATACTCATACTGAAGCAGCTCGATGCATCCTCTGTGCAATACCTGCAACCCCAGCTAAGGCGTGATGAAGATATCTCACAGGCCACCTCCAGCCTAATAGCAAGCAGATGCAAGTCCACTAAGACCCAAACCATCACAGCCACTTGCTTTTGATCTGGTTTTCCAGAAGAACAGGGTCATGCTTGCTTCTTTTAACTCTCTTGGGTTCTGTCCATGCAGTGAAATGTGGGAAGAAAAAGCCCACCAAGGCACTAGAAGGATGCAGGAGGACTTTGGTACATCTCTTCCCCGAAGTACAGGCTGCATTTGTGACCCTGGGAAGTCATTAAGTTTATGTAGTTTCCCCATCAATGTTACAGCAGTGCTGTTTCCTTATTGCACACTGTCGTTAACAGCACTTAATGGCTGTACACAAATAGCATGGGGGGAGAGCCTGAAGCAAGGTGGAAGACAACAACCTATACAAAATTTACTCTTTTCCTCCTAAGTTACTATCTCACAAGAGAAAAAGTTGTCATGAGAGATGGCCACATCAGCCATTTCTGCAGTTCATTCTCCCAGCATTTTCATTTAAACCTAGGGGAGAAGTATCTCATTCCCAGTATACTCCAGAGTGTGTTTTATAGACCCAGTTGGAGGCTGGTGGCCTTAGCACTAGGATGTGTGACAGCCATGAGGCAAGCATCATTTACCTTACAGGATGTGTGCTAGGTCTGGATGGGGTCAGGTTGCTGCACCAAGTTCTCAGCTGTGGAGCATATGATGTCCTTCCAGGTCTCCCCAAAGCCCCAAGTTCAGGGAGGTCTCTGTCTTGAGAGCTCATCTGTTGGGGCAGGAAGCAGGATTAATTAGGCTGCCTCGTTTGCAAGCAAGCTGAGGCTCTTTGTGGTGAATGTGCTCCATAATCCTCTCTCAACGTCCTGCATGAAACCAAACACATTTGGCTACCCCTAGTGGTTCATTAATGGAGTTTGTAATGAAACACTTGGAAAGAAAGCAATAAAGTATGATCCCATAAAGAGAGGTATTGCAAAGAATGAGAAAAAGGGATTCGACCCCGATGCAAGCTGTCGATCAGACCTTTGAAGGTGATGAGGCACACAAACATAGCCCCAGGCATCGAGTAATGGTTCCTCTAATTTCCTTTGTATTTAAGCAGTGTTTGGAAGTGGAGAGTACGAGCCCCTAGTGCACTGTGGATACATACAGTGAGAGATAATCTCTAAATGGAAAAGACATGCCATCAGACAGGGGGAGAAAAAGGAGGAAGAGATTTGCTTGCTCTCATCTTTTGTTTCTGCCTTAGATCAGGCAATAAGCTGAGGTCTCTGGAGCCCAGTTCAGCGACCCACTCAATCTCATGGCCTCTGGCATTCCCTCATCACCTCCAAAGAGCTACAAGGCAATCTATAGACTGGCTTTCCAACCAAAACCCAGCTCTGGTCCTTTGGAAATCACTTGTGGGGTATTTCCAACCTCTCCAACACACTCCCAGCCCTCAGGAGCCACTGCAATCCCTGCTGTGCATTGGGGAGAAGTGATGTCAGGATGTAGGAAGGCCAGACAAGGAAAATTCACTTCTGGAGGGTTATGGCATGTGTTTTGCCCTGTGGGAACATTGCAGCACACTGATGCTCAGACAACATCTGAGTATGCAGGCAGCTCTGCTTGGGGGGAGCGTTTCCTGAGATAGGTCTGTGTTCGAGGCACAAGGAATAAAATAGGACTGTACCAGTTCTGGGGCCTGCTGTTTTTCTACTTAGATTATGGCTGCGGTCCTAAGAGCAGATCTGGGAAATCATAGTGGAAACCCAAATCTAGGAAATCCAAAGTGGAGACTACTGGAAAGAGGAACAAAAGTCAGAGAGAAATCACATCCCTGGCACTGAATTACAGGCCTGACCCCCACTAAACCAGGTGCTTTTTGCCTGGTATTGCAATGGTTAAAAACTAAAGCTAAATACAAGCTGCTGCACTATAAGCTGTAGTAGGCAATGGCCGTCACATGCTCAGCCCTCATTTGGATGCATCCACAACCCACCAGAGGACCCAAAGACATTCTAATTGTACTTTAAAATCACTGTCAGACCACAGCAAATGTCATGAATGAAAGATTCGTGACAGAGGTCAAGAATCTGGACAAACAATAGGTCAGACCACAGCCAAATTACACAGACTTTGTAACAGCAATGAAAGATGTGGGAGTTGGAATGAGAAGGCTCAGCAGACTTGCCAACTGTCAGGTTTTCCTCTGGCCTGTGCATGTAAAAACTGGGAAGAATGGGGTTTCTGGAATCCAAATAACAAGTGAAGTGCCCCAGAGACAGTGAATGAAGTTACCCTGAGTCCTGCATCAAGGAACAGGCTATTTGACATGCACTGCAGCATACAGAGTGGATTTGTCCTGGGTGATGCTAAGCACTGAAGCGAAGCACATAGGACTCCAATTCCCAGAGACTCCTCTTTGTGGTCAGTAGAAAGAAAGAGACACTTCCAGAAGTGGGCTGAAATGCCCTCTGAAGTTGTCTCCATTAGCTGCAACTAGTCAAGGGTGCTCCCGACCTCAGTTGGCTACCTGAGGTTGGGTAAAATGAGGTCTAAAATCTATAGATTTTAGACACAGCACATTAATAGGCAAGAGGAGGAGTGAAGGTAAAGCAGACAAGGTGGAGGGGGACACTGAGGGGTTGGAGGAGATCAAGGTCCTAAGTGGAATGATACGGTAGAAGCCAAAGGCAGGAAGATAATGGAGCTGGGGAGTGAAGGAAGCAGGAGGCAAAGCTCCTTTAGTGAATTCTTGGATACAGAGGACAGAAATTCTTCATGGACATCCCCAGTTGTCCAAACCTCTGAACGGTCAACCCTCATGCTGAACTCTCAAAGTTCTCTTGAACTTGAGAACTTGGATGCATTCTTCTTGAGAACTCTACCAAGAGCTGCGAGCATAGGAAAATGAACTCCTGCCTATGTGAGAGTACAGAACAGACATAAAGTTCACCAGATATCCACAGGATGCACAAAAAGCCATGAAAAAGAAGACAGGGAGACACTACTAGCTGGAAATACAGAAATGAGTAGTCGCATGGGATAGACGGCTCAGACAGAAATGCTGCTAAATCACAACAACCAGATTTTTGTGAGCAGATGCACTCCCAAGAACGCACCAGAACGCTAGAGGTGCCTCATACTGGCCAAATGTGATCAAGGATATCTGAGGTCTGGTGAGCAGATGTTAAACAGGCAAGGAAATGCTGGCCGAGCAACAAACAGAGACAAGGAAAATATACAGCATCCCCAGCAGGTTTTGGAACAAACTAGGAAAGGATCTTTTCATCACAAACCACACAAACTACCTCATCGTTACAGACAACAGTTCAGAGCTAGGGGAGGCAGATGAACTGTCAGATGAAATGCAATAAAGCAAAGAGGCATTTCAGAAGGCACCTTGTCTGACTTGCAGTAACTTTGCATGATTTACCCAGGAAGAGAAATCCTGTCCCAGCATGTCGCCCACTGACCGTGACCAAACAGCAAAGCTGGAACAGCAGGTTCTATTTGCTAAAATCATATTGAAGGAAGCAAAGACAGTGCCTGGTGAGTCATTCCCTAGGGGAGACATGTTCTCATTGAAGACCAGCATGATGCTCCGATTCAAGCACCAAAGTCCAAATACTTGCACAGCATGAAAGAACCAAGAGGAGTGGAAAACAAGACAAGATGAGAAGGAAGACAGCCAAAGACCAGACCTTACCTTTCTCACAAGCTGAAGACCTTGTAGAACACCTTTCTGGGGTCTTTTCCAGCACTGGACTGTTTTCTTGGAACAAAACATGAATGCGTAAGAGAGCTCCATGTACTGAGAAGTAAAGGGAGTATAAGAGAAAACAGTTCTTTGAAGCCACAAGTATGTTTGCCCGTTGCACGTACGAGCTACAGATGCAGATGTAAGAGATTAGAGATCCACTGAGACTTGACCGGAGGGACAGAGAAGGAACATGGGCCATGAGCTAGCAGCAGATACAGAAATATATGCAAAATACCACATACCCCCAGAAGAAATACATTCTGGAGAGTTTCCTGTTCTAAAAACAAAGGTCAGCCCCAGTTCATTGTGCAATATACGTGAGAGTTAGAAAATACTCAAGGTCTTTGCATCAAGGGGTAACATCTCTGGTACAGCCCATTGCTAGACCTTATCTCTGTCTTTTCTTACTCCATGGGCCAGCTATGGGCCATACATTACCTATACATTCCATAGCTAAGCTGTAGACTGAGACAGAGAAACTTCTCTGAACTCAACGAGACAGAGAAACTTCTCTGAACTCAACCTTTACTCTTGGAAGTCTGCAAAACCAATAAGTATTTGGCCGATCTTCCCCCAAAAGGTGTTGTGAAATGGTGCTAAACGATGCACAACATAAAGAAAGAGATCAAAGGGGCATGGTGGAATGTGAAATACGGAGATTTATTACTATTACCTATTTGTATTTTCAATTTTCCTCTTAGAAAGAAAAGAAAAAACACATGGGAAAAGGGGACTTTACCAAAGGTAGCATCTGCCCAAGGGAAGGTAACTTGAGAACATGCTTATACTTAAAGCAGTTTTGGGAATGGAGGGTCCCCTAATTGTGGGAAATGGTCAATAGGGGAGGACTGCAACGGGAAAGGAAGGAATCAGGTTTGAGCCTTGAAACTCCTTGTTTATACCTGAACTCTGTCATCTGGTACAACAGATTTGCTGGAGGGTAAGTGAAGAAGGTTACGGCACCAAAGCAGAGGGAAAATGTAAGGGCTGGGAGTAATTTCTTGCTGGTGTTTTAAGATTGAGGAGATTCGACAGATTCCTTCCCTGAGTATCCTTATGCCAAGTGCAGGTTTTTGGAGGTTGGTGTAAAGAAACAGTCCAACTATCTGTCTGGCTTTTGTTACAAGAAAATGCATATGTCTGCCTGACTGTCAATCACAGCCTTTTTATCTAAACATTATTTCCTTATTCAGTCAGAGGACAGGGTACATCACGGAAGGGATCATCTGCAAAGCACCAAAAGCTCTCATGGAATTGAAAAACAATCCTTTTCCCTTCCAATCTGTCAGACTGATGGAGCAGAAAGGGTATCAAATCCATTAGGCCTGGCTGTGTGTGTTAAAGAGTAACGTAAAACACATTTGGGGCTCACCTGCTGAGAAATTCAGACGCAAGTTTCCCTCTAGGATGTCTCATTTTCACAAACACCCAACCCCTGCGTGGTGAGGAGGCCTGAAGAAACTCCTGCTGTTACTCAGCATGAGGATTGCATGGCTCAGATGGGCTCCATTAATAAAGATAGTGTCCAGTAAATCCTCCTCCATAGGACTGTGTATACTCTACCAGGAAAGCCATGAGGCAAAGGGCTGCAAAACCTCAGAGTTAGGATTTTACACACTCCTTTGAGACACTGATTTTCACAAGGTGCAAAGTGGAAGTTTCGACCTCTGAAACTTGATGCACACTGAAACACCAGCGTTTTTGTTTCTCCACTTTGGCCCTATCTGTCTCATTCAACTGAATCCACATAATTAAGCAACCTTGAACCTAAAACCAGTCTTCTGAAAAATTACCTTCTTGCTTCACACAGGCAGATATGCCCAAAAGCAGCACTGATGAAGCCCAGTCATACAGCAGATATAGCTGCAAAACCTGGGTTGACTTTAGTGGAACAAGGACTGAAACTGTTTCCTACCTTTTACTCATTCACTGATTCTGGGTAAAATGGTGTCCCTCAGTTGCCCTCCTTCCCTTCTTGTTTTTGTCTAGCTGGACCCTTTACAACAAGGTTTTCTGTTATGCTTTTGGGCATTCCTCATGCTTGCCAGGTAGAAGGGACTGTCCCTGTCAGCCCTGTGCATTCAAAAGTCCCCAAATCATCTCAGATGACAAGCATATGCAACATTTCAGCATTTACTTTGGGCAGTTCTATTTAGTGCAGTATTTTGAAACATCATCTGGCACAAAGGATCCATTGAGTTCTGGTTTTATTAAAAGTGGTGGCATTTTGCATATAAATTTCATGTTTTCTAAAGCCAGAGGGTCACTCTAAGAGGACATGAGAAAATCACATGCACCCAACTTTGACTTACACACCACACAGACACAGGCAGAAATTAAGTTACTCCTTTGTGGTCTGCTTTTGCCCCCAGTGATGTTGAAGACAATACCTCTAGGGAGCTTTCAGCTGGGAGAGAGGCTGTGGTAACCTTCAGAGGGATAAGATCTCTTATTCCTCCAGGTAAGAGTCACAAGGGTTCATCTTACCTAAGGTTATCTCCATGAATATCCAGAGTAGGACCCTGCGACAGTCCAGTGCACATCTAAAGCTTGGTTTGTCCCACAGGCCTTCACCTCCCGAATACCCTATCCCATCCTATTGGGATGGAGAGAGGACACCTGCCTCCCTCCTCTGTCTCTAGAATCTTTTGGGATCTACACAGTCAACAGACCCAGCGCATGGGCTCTCTTGTAGAGGTTGGCCGAGTGTTAGCACGCTCCTTGGATGGTTTTGGCAATGTTGCCTGAGCACTGGCCAGAGGCTATTCACCATGTACAGTTTTGCAGCAGAAAAAGGAGATCTTAATTGTGTGAGAATAAACCTGGTCTGCTTTCCTTACCCCCTCAGATGTAGCCTGGATGCTCAGAGTTGGCCACAGATTGAGCTCATAGAATCATAGAATGAAGTAGGCTGGAAAAGATCTTTAAGATCATCAAGTCCAACCATTCCCCAGCACTGCCAAGGCCACCACTAACCCCTGGCACTGAAGCCCTCATCTACATGGTTTGTGAACACTTCCAGGGACAACGATTCCTCCTCAAACACAACAACTGTTCAGAAAGGTGCATGCCGACCCTCATGACTGACTCTGCTGCATGGGAAGGCTTAGGGGAAGCTGAAAATGCCCTCTTGGCAGTGAAACCTGAACTTGCTATCGTGGTGTTGGTGCCTTTCTCAAGGAGGGGATGACCGAACATCACCATGCTGAGGACACCCTGACTGTTTCTGGAGCTGGGACAGGGATTAAACCAGTGTCTGTACTTAAGGCTGAGCCTTAAATTCCACTCTGTCAGTTGCTCTCACTCTCTGTTGTTTGTTGTCTTGACCTGAGAGATTTTCCTGCCTTTATTTGAAGAAATAAACGTAACTGCAGTGTGGAAAAAGGAAGGAGGGTGAGAACAGGACCTGTCCCATAACCAACATGATTCTGGCATTGTGCATCTGCTGACATGACTCTCTTCACTTGGATGTTCATGTGGGGCTCTGCAGTCCCTGTCCCTTCATTTCCAAACAAGTCCTTGCTTGTCTGCAGCTCTTAATGCAAGCATTACCTGTAACCATATTAGGACCAAGGGCCAGGGTGAAGCTAGCAATAACACAGCAGAGTGATGACACTCTGTCTTCTGTGACTAAGGCTCCTTCCCCTGTTTCAGATAAAGATGGTGGGGGTTTTATTTACGAATAAGCAGATTTCCAGGGGATGAGAAGCAATGAGATCAGCCCAAGCTCATCTTTCTGGGGATGCAGGAATTCACATTAAATGGGGTCCATCCCACAACTGCTAGTGTAAATTAAGCAGTTTCTGGTTTAAGTGCCAAGAGATGTGCATGCTTGTCAGATACTAATAGTTTTGAGTAAGTGACAACCCTTGTGTGACTTGGGTAAGCCCTGTCCAAACCCTTACATGTTTCAGCCTCATTCGAGCCTTGATCTGACATCCACTGATTGGAATAGTCTTCCTGGCAGACTAAATATTTGCAGATTCCCTTTCCCTGGTGGCGCAGGCAAGTGCTGGAGTCTCGGCACTGACATCCTCCTGGCGCTGCATCCTGGGTACCGTCCCTAGGGAAAGGGATATTGGATGTGGACATTATCTGGATCTGATTAGCATCAGATCTTCTGGCATCTGTCCCAGCTTTCTTCGCCATCTATTTTATGTTCTCCTTTTTCCTATTATCCTTATTTTCAAATAAAAGGAATACTTTTTACTAGCATAGGTTTTGAGGGAGGCTGAGCACATTGGGAGTCACTTAAAAGATTCAAGGCAATGCTGAGCTTGTTAAGTTTATCAGGGCTAGTTCTTTCCCCAGAGGAAGATTATTGAGGCAAAGACTCCAGGGTAACATAACTGCTTGACACAGTTATGGGTTGAAGTGGTCAGCTCCATAGGAAGGTGCTACTGGAATGACAGAGATGCAGTTAGACTCAAAATAATTGCTTTATTCCCCTTTATCCTATAGATTTCCTTTAAAGATTTTGCTGCCTCAGCTCCCTGGATGAAAAACAGAATTATTCCATGCTTTTTTCCACCCTTTCATTAGCCCTTCTTAGGGCATGTCTGTGAGTTTTCCCCTATATGATAATGTAGGAAAGGCTGCACTGGGTTAGGCTCTGTCCTACCTCTGAGAAGATGCAGGGGTTCAGGAAAGAATGATCGAGACTGAACACAGCAAGACCTATTTTGGTTCTTCCCTCATTTTGTTCCAGAAATTTATTTTCCATCCTCATTTGGCTGCTGGCATTTTTTACTGAGGCAGTAGACTCGACATCAGAGGCAAGGGCAGTGCTGGGCTTTGCAGTTAGAAAGGTAATGGAGGATACACTTGCAGCACTGTGTGTGGTTCTGGTGTCCCCAGTGCAGGAAGGACATGGAGCTGTTGGAGCAAGTCCAGAGGAGGCCACAAGGATGCTCAGGGGCTGGAGCAGCTCCCGTATGGAGACAGGCTGAGAACATTGGGGCTGTTGAGCCTGGAGAAGAGAAGCTGCTGGAGACCTCAGAGCAGCTTCCAGTGTCTGAAGGGGGCTACAAGGATGCTGGAGAGGGACCTTCATCAGGGACTGGAGTGACAGGACAAGGGGTGATGGGTTCAAACTGAAACAGGGGAAGTTCAGGTTGGATCTAAGGCAGAAGCTCTTCCCTGTGAGGGTGCTGAGGCGCTGGCAGAGGGTGCCCAGAGAAGCTGTGGCTGCCCCATCCCTGGCAGTGTTCAAGGGCAGGTTGGACACAGGGGCTTGGAGCAACCTGCTCTAGTGGAAGGTGGCCCTGCCCGGGGCAGGGGGTTGGCGCTGGATGAGCTTTAAGGTCCTTTCCAACCCAAACCGTTCTATGATTCTATGATACCAAAAGTACCTTCACATCAGGAGCCAGTCAGGGCAGTTGCTTTCTGCCCCATCAAGCTGGACACACAGTGCCGATTATTCCTTATCTCTTCTCCACCCCTGCAAAATAGTGTTTGAACTATTTCACAGGTTGCTGGGGGCAAAATGCAAATGCACAATAGCACTGACAATCCAAGCAGCAATGTGAGATGGCTTCATTTCCATTCACTCTATCAGCTTAAGAAGTGCACGAATGCTTCCTGGCACTTCTTTATCCAGAGACATTGAGGGTGGCAGAAACCATCGAACCCCTAACTTGATCTCCCACATAGCACAGAACAGACACTTTCACCTCGAAGCTGGACTGAGCCCAGTGACCTGGATTTGTTTAAGGTATCTTTTCCTAAAGGCACCCTAGCTATTGGCCAACCCTTTAACCATTCCTTGATAGCTCGCCCCAGGCTGTCAACCTCCCCCTTCAATTTACAAGGCTCACTTGCTCATAACCAGTGTTTTTTTGGCTTCAGCTCCCTGCTGTTGGCTCTTTCTGTTTTCTTCTCTGAGTAGAGCCCTTTATTATTCCCTTGTGTTAAGCTAATATGATTGTAGGTCTTGCTGGAAACGTGGATGGTTTTCTCCTCTGAACTTACAGCAGCTCTTACTCTGTATCTATGCTCAATTAACAGAGCTCTTGGTAACTAGGAACAGGGGGAGGCTTGAACCAACACAGCCCAGGATTTGGCAGAAAGAGATCTCCTATTTTCCCAACACTATTACCCAGCAATGAAACCACACTCAGGTTTCTTTCTCAAGAGGCAATAGCATGAATTCAGAATGCCTATTCAGAAACATATTTCAACATGTACCTAAGAAGGACTTTAAGGGGGGTTGGAACTAGATGATCTTAAGGTCCTTTCCAACCCAAATAATTCTGTGATTTTATGATTTTAGTAAAACAATAGATACTTAAGGAAGTCTTTAAGTACTCTCTCTGAAGGGAGTAAGATTGGGCAATCTAAATCTCCATTGCAGCAGAGTAACACTACTGAGAAAGCACAGCCATGGGAGGAGAAGATAACCCCAGTGCCTTTCTGCAGTGAGGTCCCACTTCATCAGCTCACTGTGCTTCAGCGGTGTCCCAAAACCCCTGACAATTTGCAGATGGTCAGACAGGGGTGGGGGATATTTACAACAGGGTTTCTGAGCACCAGGATCCGCAAGGTTCCTACTCATAGACTGCCTGACACCCCTACACAGGAGAGGCTTTGCTCTGTCCTTTTCCCCTTGGTCCCTCTCAGCTGCACCTCCAGTGTCATCCAAAGCCTACTGAAGTGAAAAACCTTTTCCTGTCGACTTCAACAGGCTCCCAGCGTGTGCATTTGTCTCTCACTTCCAAACACAGCTGCCCCAGTTCAGACACAGCATGTCTGAAGGCTCCTGGCATCCCCGTCCTGGGCTTTCCTACTCAACCCTGACCCACATGGCCAAGGACTTCATGCCTTGAGTACGGGCCATCTCCTGGCTGGATGCGTGTCTCCTTCCAAACTGCCAGCATTAGCACCTTGTCTATGAGCAGCTTCAGCCCTAATGGGTGCTTGGTGTTTCTGTGATGCTCAGGGGCACATGGACAAGGTTTCTGGGGGCCCACCTACAGCTCTGCACTGTCATGCACACGTGTCATACACACGGACACGCATACACGTACACAGAGCCATGTGCATTGCCTGGCTTTGTTTCAACAAGCAGACAATAAAGAAGTGGGAACCTCTGCTCTAATCCACAGGGACAGGATTCCTGAATTAGTAAGTCACCAACATCTAATTCACCTCCCTGTCCTCAGCACAAACATAACGATTCCCTCTTTGCCTCTAACAAAAGCAGTAAAAAGGGAAAAAAATTAAAATAGAAAATTCCTGAACAATACTTTTATTTTCCTCTTTCTTTTTTTTATTCTCCTCTCCTAACATCAATAAGAGGGGGTATTCCATGATCCCGAAATTAAAACAATCCAGACAAACAATATGTCGAGCTCTGTCCTGCTTCCTGCTGCAGTTATTCCTAATGTTGGCCTCAGATCAGAGGCAGCAGCAATCTCTATAAATACGACAGCGGAGCGGAGAGCTATTTCCAACAGGAACGCCTCCCGAATCATGTCAGGAATTTATGAGGCTGAGAAGGGGCCAAGACTGAAATATGTTCTGGATCAAATGGCATTGCATAGGTGGCTCTGATCAGCTTGGCAGTGGTGGGATGAAGGAGGAATCCTCCAGATGGAGGAGTGGAGGGATATTTATTGATTTTAAAAAAGAATAAATTAAAGCTGAGAATGACACGAAAAGGCATTGGTATTTTAAAACTCAGGCTCTGCCAGACAGAGCCAGCAAGAAAAAGGCTTTAAGAAGTCTAGACTCCTCTGCATCTTTTTCTCTGTGTGTGCATGTGTGTGTGTGTATGATTCTTACTGTTAAATCTCCCTGGACCACGTTGTGCCTGGTACGTAGGAAGAAGCAATCTCTCTACCTCTACCTTTCCTCCTCTAAATCCAGTCTTCCTGGGAGTATGCTTGTAGATTTCCCCCCCTCCCACTGCAGACTATTTGCAGAAGGTGTCATCCGGTGGGTTTTGCTCAATGCTTGCCTTCCATCAAATGTAAAGTACAATGTTTTGCCCATCTCTATTTCTGCTGAGACCACGTCAGGTTACACAGAGTCCTCCTCGGAGCCAGATCAGCCTCTACACCTAAATAAACATGGTAGGGAAGGAAGACAGAACCATGGGGAGGTGGGCTGGCATGCTGCCTCCCCTTGCTAGCTCTGAAATGTTGGAAGCTGCAAAACAAGCACCAGCATTGGAACTGGTTAATCCAGAGAAGCTGTGGCTGCCCCATCCCTGGCAGTGTTCAAGGCCAGGTTGGACACAGGGGCTTGGAGCAACCTGCTCTAGTGGAAGGTGTCCCTGCCCGGGGCAGGGGTTGGAGCTGGAGGAGCTTTAAGGAGACTCTTCAAGTCTAAACCATTCCATGATTCTGTGATTCTGTGGTGTTTGGAGTGATGATGTTCATCTTCCCAAGTCACCATTACACTTCTGGCTCTTCTGGAGATGGCTGAACACCTGCCTGCAATGGGAAGCGGTGAATGAATTCCTTGTTTTGCTTTGCTTGCATTCACAGCTTTGTCTTTACTGATTAAACTGTCTTTACCTCAATCCATGAGTTTTCTTACTTCCAAATCTTTTCCCCATACCATCGAGGGAGGGAGTGAGCAAGTGGCTGTGTAGGGGTTGGTTGCTGGCTGGAGTTAAACCACAACACAGGCTGCTTTTGAAGGACCTGTGATGCTCCCAAAGGTCCCAATTAACATCTTGCCCTGAAAACACTCCCAGATGTCAAACCTAAAGAGCAATATCGTATGTAGATCAAGGTGGCACCACGTGGTTGAACAAGCACTCGCTTAACACTCCCTGTGCACACACAAGGAGTAGGGGGGTCATGGAAAGCTCATGCCCTCTGTGAACTTTTGGATCAGTTTGCTAATTGTCATGACAAATTATCACTTGGTGTGATGCAACTACACTGTCTCTGTAGTCAATGAAAGGGGATGGGCAATGCAAGAGGGCATTTTATTCAGCACGGTCAGATATGGAAGATGACATATTGAGGGAACGTGGAGAACAATTTTTGGCTAGATGCCTAGAAGCAATGCCTGTCCTTGGCTTCTGATTCATATGCCAGCTCAGGGACAGGGTGTAAAGTCTGTGTTTCACACTGTCCATGCTGCTGATAACATACCTGATGAAGGCAGCTTGAAGGGAAAAGGAGGAGGTCTTTTTTGAATAAAGGAAGATGTTCTACCGAACCTTTGGGAGGTGCCTGTATACTGCTGGGAGCATGGCTTAGAGCTGGCATGTCTAACAGAAGGAGATAAACCGCAGAAAAAAGAATAAAGCTTAAAGAAGCCCTTATCTCAGGGCCAAATTCAGCTTCAGTGGGAATTCCTGAGCTTGAAAAGTGTGCCTCTTATATTCATGTTTGAGTACAGTACCCTGGCGTCACCCATGCCAGAAGCAGGAGGGGATTGCAAGGGTAAGAGGAGCTATGACTTGCTTTATTTAATCCTTCTTCAAGCATTTGTTTCTGACTACAGCTGGGTAGCACACCATATGTGTATATATGGCCTAATGTAGTCATTCTTCTATCACTGCTTTTGTAAGGACAACTCTCTCTGCACAGAAATGACTGTTTAAAGTGTCTCTCCTCAGCTTGGGAAGGTTTCATTCAGTTCTTCTGTGGAGGTAGATGAAGCCATTGTAAGGGCAAGACGTTGCCCTGGCTCACACCTACACAGCCTGCGGGGTTGTGCTATATCCTCATGTCTTCTATAGCTCCTCCACACATAAGCTGCAAATACTTAGACTCCTCACCAATGTGTAACTTAAACCCTCATCTGTGTGACCCCTGACTTTTGCCTTAAACCTTACAACTTGTATATCATTACTGAGTTCCTGCCCCATCATTCCAGGGCCTCCTTTGGACTTTTCTGTTAGCTTCACTGGAGGTGGAGTTCCCATCTTTTTCCAATATTCTTCCAATCCAGCACCCTCATTCCTGGGGCCGGTCCATAACACATAATGTTCCTCTTCATGTTCCTGCCAGGTAGGTCTTTATTAGTTTTGGTCTCCGTGTTGGATTATTGTTTGGATCCTTGTGCAGTCCTGGACAATAACAGGATTCTGTGCATTCGCTGGTGTTTCCGTCATCATTTCCAGGCCTAAAATTTCCCCAATTAAAATGAAGTAATAAGAAAAGAAAAAGAAGAAACACAAACCATCCAGTGCTACCCTCTCCTTGCAAAACCCACCTCATCAGTGAAATGATGCTCTCAAAGTCTGGCTTCAGACGTTACAGCCCAAGTACAATAGCTTTTGTCACCTTTGACAGTCTGTTATTGCTGTTTCCTTCAACACTGGTCAATATTTGCATAATAAAGTTTCTCTGATGCTGGAATGCAGCCACATCTTTGGAAACAAGCCCTGGCTGTGTTGGGAATGCCTCTGAGAATGAAAGAAATCTCTGAATTTCCTTAATCTGTGCAGGGATTTCCCTTTCAGTAGCTTGGCTGGTCCTGGTACAATGATGGCTACAGGAGACATTGTGCCCTGTTAGTTTCTTCTTCCTCTTTGTGCTTCAGAAGGTTGTATAAGCTGCAGCTCTGCTGTACTGGAGGATAATCACTGTAAAGGCACAATAGAAGATGCAGCTGGATTTCTGTAGGGGAAGCAGCTGTGGGATCTGTTTTGAATAGGTAGGGATTTGGGGAAATTCCTAAAGGCTTGGAATATGTGTGGCATTTCTAAAGTGAAACATACCTGGCAGATAGAGAGCTAACATCAATGTTTGTTATAGTAATAACACCCATGGCCTCTGAGAGCTGAGTACTGTACAGAAGAGAGACATTCGGGGCTTGTAAGCCTGCTGGGATATGTTTTGGATGCTAGTTCAAATACAGCCTGGTTTGATAAGGGTGAAAACCTGCCATCTCCTCACTGCCTGGAGTTAATAAGTAGACATACGTCCATCTTATAAAAGCCATGGTTGCCCCGTGTGATTATTTTGTCAGCAGAGAGGTGGGTGTTCCTCCAGGCTCACTGCAAGAGAGACCTTTTCCCTTCCACATTATCTCTAAAGATGTGTCAAGTCTCTCTGCCTTTTGACTGAGGCATGCCACATCCACCCCTGCAGATGAACTGGTATCTCAGCTGGGAAACCTGCCCTGTTGGCCCTACCTGACCTGGGAGCTCCAGAGCAACTTCACACAATGAAGCCTGGAGATGAAATAACGAGGACAGCTATCTGCTTTGAGGTGGGCCAGATGCAATGTTTGAGGAATCTTGCCCCAACACATACAGAAATGGGACAGCAGTGTCCTTGTACCCTCAGGGGTGAAGGAAAAGGCTGGCTGCAAGATGAGTTGTTGACTTTCACACCTCCACAGCCTGGTTCTTACAGGCCAACAGCAAGGCCATTGTGTCAAGAGGTGCAAATTCCTCAGGTCAAAGCCAGGATGGCTTGTTCAGTAGTGACCTTTCAGTCATTTGTTCATTAAGCAAACAGAGCCCAAGTTTTTGCCATGATTTTATACTAAGTTGTTGCTTGAGGCATCTACCTACGCCTTCCTACAAAGTCAAGTCACTTATATTCCTGTAGATCACACCCAGGCTATATCGAACAGATATAGACTATAAACATCTTGGCACAAGGTCTTTTTGTATATAGAACAACATATCCCTGCTCATGCTGCATGGGGACCTAGAGTTTTGCTCTAACATCTGCAGCAATGTCAAGATGTGCCTGGAATGCCAAACCCATGCGTTCTGGATTAAAGACAAGCTGGGTTTTCTTTCTTAAAGAGCAGGCCACATCTGCCACCCCTTTGTGGAGATGCAACCCGTCATCTGTGAGCAGCTGGATGCCGGGGTTCAAACACACAACCCAGTTGTGGCAGCCCATATGGCATTACCACATGTTCGTTGAGATGTAGTGACTATCTCAGTGCATATTCTCCATGCAAGGCAAGCAGAAGTCGGACACTTCTGCACAGTAAACTGAGTTAATGTGAATGACCTCACATTTGGCTGCCATGGCTTAGTTTGGATTTGATAACCCTATTAAACAACTCTGTTGTGCTGGGGACTTCACTAGGGGTATTTATGGAGACTTGTTGGGGTTTGAGTGTTGCCACATGTCTTAGCAAAGAAAGATCTCTCTAAGCCATAAGTTTTGTCAGATGAAAGTGAGCTGGGGAGTCAGTCAGATGAATGTACTTCCCACAGACTATTTCCTATGTCTGCACTGACAAAAGTCTTTCTTGCCTTCTAAGGGCACGGTTCCCCCAGAATCCACATTGATATCCCCTGTAGTGCTACAGCAAAGAGGGTTGTGATCCCATCCTGAAGTCCAGTCCCGCAGCCTGGTTTGTATCTCCACACACAGCTCAGGATTGCCAGCAGCCTGCCTGGTCCACAGCACATGGCATTTGGCCTTCAGCCTCCTCTGGGTCTTGTGTGATGCCCCGTGGCCCTAAGCTCATAGTAATTATTGGAGGAGGGATGGAAGGGGGGGTCAGTTCAAAGTGTCTGAAATATTAAGTGGGCTGTGCTGCAGCCTGCCAGAGTAATGTTTTTATAGCAAGAAACCGAGGGTAGGTGTTACGAGCTCTGAGATGTGGCAAAAAGACTTGTGGGGGTGTTTGAAGGTGCAAAGCTTGCCGGGACAGCATTGAAGGACTAAGCAGGGTAAAGGGAGCCAAAAGTGGTTCAGTCTCATCAGCAACACCTACTCTACTAAATAAAGGCAGCCGGGGCCAATTCGCTGGCCCTGAGGCCAAGTGTCACAGTATGGCTTGTGTCCAAACACCTCAGCTCTCCTTTGCTTGAGAGCAGGGTTTGGGAGTGAGCTAATGGCAAAGCAGTGTGGACAACTGGTGCTCCAAGACCTGAGCTTGCACCCTGGACTGCTCTTAGTGAAGATATTCTCTGAGATCCCAGGAGTGATTTCAGGGTATTTAAACTAGTTTCCTTATGGCTTAGAAGCAGAAAGGATCTTCTTATGGGGAGTGTTAAGGACTTCAGATTGTATTTCATAATACAATCTGGCTTGTGTCCAAACACCTCAGCTCTCCTTTGCTTGAGAGCAGGGTTTGGGAGTGAGCTAATGGCAAAGCAGTGTGGACAACTGGTGCTCCAAGACCTGAGCTTGCACCCTGGACTGCTCTTAGTGAAGATATTCTCTGAGATCCCAGGAGTGATTTCAGGGTATTTAAACTAGTTTCCTTATGGCTTAGAAGCAGATAGGATCTTCTTTGGGGAATGTTAAGGACTTCAGATTGTATTTCATTATACAATCTGAAATCAGATGATTGCCCAGTTGTCCTTCATGAAACACAACAGCAGCAGCACTGTACACCTTCAAGTAGATCACTCCAGATAGAAGACCACTAGTATGTCCTTTCCATAGGTCATTCACACAGGCAACACTATTATTAAACAAGGCTGTTGTTAAAAAGTGTTATTTTACCTGGGAGCAGCAGACTCAGTGCTTCCCAGACAGTGAGAAAATACTCACTGATCTCCTGCCACTAAAATGAAGTGGGTCCCACTGTCTTGAAGGTGAGTGTCTGTCTCTTACTAGTGTCACATCTGAATGATCCTCAAGCTGATAGGAAAGTAAAAAGCTTATCTTGCAGATGGGGGGGGGAAAGGGGGTGTCCGGATGAAATATCACAAGAAAATGTCACATCAAAAATTGATGCCTTTCACATGAACCTTGTTACAGAAACTCATATTTTATACCATATAACTCAGTAGTTCAGTACATCAGAATGTACCAGTTCTATCTTCTCAGCATCTTCCTGCATATGTTATGCAAAAGTTGGCTAATACATCCCAAATGTCCCAGCTGGTTTATGACCACATACACATTAGTCTGGCTAGCAATCACTCAGAAAAAGGCTTGTTAGGCAGCTCTTTGCCATTCATTTCTTTTTGCTCAGACATTAAACAGCCTCGTCCACCTAGATCATAAAACGTCTTCCTAACCCTTGCAGACTGTTAAAAGGTGTGCCTGCAGGCATTTACTGTCACATCTGGAAAAGCCCGTGTTATCATAATGACTTCAATACAGATTTCATCACAAGACACGTGGAAATTAAACTGGATTCACCAAATCCCTTGCAAGCCGTTCCACACTAAGCACTTAAGAGCTGACTCCCTCTGCTTCGGGGTCTGCACAAGCTGGTGGTGTTGCAGGTGAGTCTCCAGGGCTAATGCTGGATCAAGCTGCCAGGATAGAGTTGTGCAATTTTCCCTATTCCAGCGATCCCGTCCCTGCCTCTGGCTCTGCACATTTTGGATTCCTGAATGCCCTGGGGACCCTGGTGCATGATTCTTTCCCTGCTTCTTGCTAGCATGATGAAGTCATATTTCCTCCTCTTGAAAAGAAACCTCTGTAGAAACCACAGCTTGGCTATGACTTTTTGAACAAGTGGTTTAGGTCAAGGCACAGTCCCTGTGTCTGTTGCAGTGCTAGTAGGGACTGGGTGCTCTGTACTTACCTCTGTCTATCCCCATCCTGCTGTTTTCTAGTTTTCTCTGCTCTGTGGCATGATATAAAGGCTGCAGCGAATTGCCCATCATCTGATATAATTATATGGCTTAACGGGGGCTCCAGAACCTCACTACTGCACATCTTGCAGGTTGCACTGACACTAGATGTGGCTGGAGAGGAGCAGACCCAGAAGAACCCTTGGCAGTGGTTGCACTACTCCAGTTGATGGAGCTCAGATCAATCGAAGACATCCATGCACTTTGCAGTGCTATCTTCAAATGACTGAGGTGGCCGCATTGTGTTTTGATTGTAAATGCCTCAATGTCTTCCTGGGGCTGGAAGCCTGTGTCTATGGGGACTTTGCCTACAAAAAGTCTGTTTCCACACAGATAACTAAATACAACATGAAGTTCTGCAAAACATACACACAGAAAAGTGTTTATTCCTTACAAAACCTTCCAATTTTACAAATCCAGGTATTGGAAATCCTGCTGAGAAAAAGTCTTTTCTCATGGTGAACACAGACAGGTTTTTACTCCCAAGTTTGATTCCAAGCCAGGAAGGACAAAAGTCCTTTTCATGAAACTTTAAAAAACTGGGAAAGAAATACAAAATTTACAAATTCCTTTCAGTGCTCCTCCTTATTTTACCGTCATTACTGGAAACCCACTGGACCCGAAACCTTTCTGGCTTGAAAACCAATCAGGTGCCATTTTAAAATACAGCCTTGAGAAGCAGTCAGTGATTTCATTCCCTTCTTTTCCTCGATTGTTGCACTTTCTTTTCTCCATGGTTCCCAACACTCTGCCTTCCAGCCCACCCTTAAACCTACTTACTACCTGCCTTTTCCTGCACACAAAGGACCCAGGCTTCCCATTCATTCCTCCAGCCAGGTCACAATTGACTACATATGCTTAAAACAACCCCACACAGGCTGTGCTGGGAACTCCGCCTTGAGCCAGCCAACACTCCTGATTCTCTTTGCAGATCCTTTCCCACGGATGCAAAGCCATGATGAAGTGGGTGTCAGTGCCCCTGTACATGCTCTTTTGCACCCTCTTTGCAGGTCAGTTGGGCTGCAGGCTGTGAATTGGGCCAAGAAGAGGTCTGTATCTCTTAATCTTCCTTCTCCTGGCAGGGAGCTTGGCCAGCTCTTGCAGAAGAAGGCACATTTCTCCAGCCTGCTCTAGAAAAGGGTGCAACGTCTGCTTACCAGGCAGGAAGAAAGCTATGGTACAAGGATCCCATTTGTTTTCCATCTTGACATGAAGCCAGAAAAGCCAGTTGGTTTTTCATTTCCCCAGATGCTTGTGGAGCTCAGGTCCTCACCCTCCTGCCGGTGCACCAGGAATGGAGGATACTGGACGCTGATGAGGGTTGGTAGTGCCATGAAGATCTTGTGGACTAATTCACCAGCTCCTGACTAGTTTCTTGAGGCAAGGAGGCCTTTGCTTCCCTGGCAGACTTCACGTTGTGATACCTGAACATGATTCTATGGTCTCAGGGATGGTGCTAAAACCTCCAGGTGAGGCACAGACCTCTGCAGTCCAGGTGAACCCCATGCAATGGACTTCTCAGAAGCTTGTTCTTGAGTACCCTGCGCCCAAAGTTAGCTGAGGAAGTACCCACCTCTGAAGCATTTGGACTCTTCATTAGGGACTGTAGTGATAGGGCAAGGGGTAACGGGTTCAAACTGAAACAGGGGAAGTTCAGGTTGGGTATAAGGAAGTTCTTCCCTGTGAGGATGGTGAGGTGCAGGCACAAGTTGCCCAAGGAAGCTGTGAATGGTCCATCCCTGACAGTGTTCAAGGCCAGGTTGGACAGAGCCTTGGGTGACATGGTTTAGTGTGTGCTGTCCCTGTCCATGGCAGGGGGTTGGAATTGGATGAGCTTAAGGTCCTTTCCAACCCAAACCATTCTATGATTCTACGATTTTGGGATCAATCTCTAGTCCTCACTGTGTGCTTCTCTCTCCGAGCAGCATATGAAGGGATCTCATGGAGGAGGACTAAGTATAACAGAGGTTCAGAGGTTTTCTGCCAAATCTGACTGATGCAGAAAAGAGCAGTTTGCTCCAGGTTAGCTGTTCTGTTCTCCTGTCCCATTGGGAGGTATGGAAGAAAGGGGTTTTGTGACCTCTGTGAGTACCCCCCAGGGTGATTCTTGCTAGTTTTACTCCAGAAGGACATTTGTCTGGGCAGCCTTTCCAACTACATCTCATCTACATGCAGGCAAAGCACCAGTCACTGTTCCCAGCCTGCTGTAGGGGCTCAGGGCCTGCCAGCACCTCCATCCTCTCTCCTTTCTGCCTGCCTGCAAAGGGATATGGAGAATAAGCTCAGGAGAACCAGTAAAGGGTCCACTGATTCTTTCTCAGTCTCCTCCCTCAACCTCCGATTTATTAAGCAAGAAGGTAAATGACTAAATCAAAACCTGACCTGATACCACCAGTGAGGATGATGTAGTCTATATCTTGTGGGTATCTTTCTCCTGGCCCTTCATCTGCTTGTGCCCCAGCGCACTGTTTAAGCTCTCTCCTTTAGGTATGACATCTCCTGGGAAGCACTGGGACAAGAAAAATAAGCAGATGTGACCCACCCCAGCTATGGGTTATAGCTATAGCAGGATATCCCACTTATGTCTCTGTTAGGCATCCTTGAGGATTATGAGGGTGATAGCTACATGAAAATGAGATGATGTCCTGGAATGACATCCAGGAAGGATTAAAAGTTTAGAAAGATTAAGAGTTTTAAAAGAAGGGATTATTCTTTCAGTACAGGAACCGTCTGTTGTAGAGGGAGGACAAAGAGACGCCAAATGTAGGTGTTGGGAGCCAGGTTCATGACAAACAAGAGTTATCTCTTCTTTGAACTTCAGGACTGCTGGGATATGAAAAGATGACAGTGCCTACCCATGGCAGGGGGTTGGAACTAGATAATCTTAAGGTCCTTTCCAACCCAAACATTCTATGATTCTACAACAGCAGCTCAAGGGGAGAATGTATGATTTCAGGAAACAAAAGGATTATGAAATGCTTTAAGCCTCCAGGGCTACATCTGTATTAAAGAGCCAGGTAGAGCCAGAGCAATGGCTCCAACTCTATTCTGTGATTATCCAGGTTGCTTAAATCTTAGCTTAGACCCCACCATATCTGAAGCCCACACCAGCTAGTGAGTCCAGACAACATCCAGGCATGGTCATACTAGCAAAGAGCAAGCAAGGATCACTGAGAAAACTCAGCAGGGGTGAAGTCATCTCTTTGGGCAATAAAAACCATCTGGTTCTCCTGTGCCACTTGCCATGGTCAGCTAATCAACAAGCGCCAACCTAGTCCAATTACTAGTCAAACACAGCCAAAGATGCAGGTATCTTGGGGCTGTACACAGGTGCTTGATTCCAAGAAAGAAGTGTGATTTCCAACACGTCTTTCTGTTTGGCAGTGCAAGTTGGCTGGGCTGAGACAATCCCCTGTGAAGCACTTCAGGCTGCTGTGATGCTGTGATGCCAATGGTTCTCTGGCCTTGCCCCATCTGCTAGCCAGGCTGTGTCTCAAATAGACCTTTTTCCATTCCTCTAATCTAGGTAATTGAACAAACCAAGTAAGATGCAAGCTGAGATGGGTACCAGAAGGAGCAGGAACACAATGTCCTATTAACACCTTGCACGAGCAGCAGGCCTCTTCTGGTTGCAACAGTTTGTCTGATGGGGTTCCTGCAAGTGAGAATAATGTGGTCCATCTGGTAGCTCCAGAGCTGGGATTTAAGCCCAGAAGCTTGGTCAAAGTCCAAACAGAAAGTTCAGCCATAGCTGGGATACCATATTTAAAGGATAATGCAGTTTTCCACTCTCATGCACACTCATGAAATCCTGGTTATAACTGAGCACAAAGGAAATCAGGGAAATTAACTGGTTTTTCATAGAGAAATGCCTTTTTTGGCTTATTATCCCCATAGATCTAGCATGTTTCAAAGGATATTTAGCCAGAATAGAGACAGGAGCTCAGCTCCAAGAGTCTGGGATTATTATAACTGAATTAATTTACTTAGCTCTACAAGGAGTACAGTTGTTTTGGTTTTTAATTCCAAGTATCCCAAGTATAATTGATCATTTAATAGACCGATGTTGAACTACCCTGGCAGTGTGATACCTTATAGAACTTCAAGGCTATTTTACACACAGATAAAGCATGTCCCTAATGCCAATTTCTTATCACTGCTTATAGAAGGAGTCTAGAATGAACTAGCTCAATGACAGAGCTGGCATATTGAGGCAGACAGGACACAGTCCACCTTGGATGTTCTTGAAACCTCAACCCCTTGCCAGTTGGCTGGAACTGGCCACTGAGAGCAGAAGTGGAGGACGGACATACTGTCACTCATGAAGGCAAAAGAATGTCACAAAAGGTTTATATCCTTAGCAAATCAGGGTCCAAACTGCAGTCCCTGCACCTTACCAGAACTTGCCACCTCTCCTACAGCTCTCAGCCTTGATAGACAAACTCTGGCCGAGTTTGCTAGATTTAGGATATTGCCACTCTCAAGCATTCATTCCTCTCCTAACCCTCTGCCAAGCCTAGCTAACCCTATGAGAGGAGCAGATGTTCTCAGACACCCCTAATCAGAGGCCCATATATTGGTTGCCACTCTGTGAATTCACTTACCCCAGGAACAGATGCATCAGCCTTTCTGAGAAAATTAAATACATTTCAAAAACACCCCAAATACTTCTTCTTGTTTTCCCTCATACTGCAGTGTTCTTCCTATCCATCACTGTAGCCGGTAGACATCTATTCCTGCTTCCTTCCCTCCTGAGTATCCAACCTGTGAGCTGCATCCACCAAGGCTCCAGATGCCTCTGGAGGCCCCTTAGATCCCTGTAAAGCACTGTGGGCTCCAGCAAGGCTTGCAAGCTGTCAATACCTCATATGGGATATTCAGCACCTCAGCTTCAAGTGACTTGCCCATAATGTAAGAGGGAGCTTAGGCCATTATCACCCGGCTCCCGGTCTGTTCTACAACGACAAGTCCATCTTTCCTCTTGTTTAATCATGCAGACAGCATGGGACTATAAAGGATATGAATAAAAGATGGCATAAAATACAACTGTATTTTTACAAAATGTTTTTGTAGCTAATATAATACACAGTCCAATGCACTTTACAAGGCAGGGCCTCTAAAACCTGCTACCAAACACCAGAATTCATATGTTCAGCTGGTATAAATCACTGCTGCTGATTGACACCAGCTGAGAACCAGGTCACAACTGCCTAATTAAATAGCTTCTCCTTTAGCAAAAAGCTATACTTTTTAATGTATAACTGTGAATTACTTTGTATAACCCATAAAAATATAGTGAGAAAGCAAGCATGAAGTAGAGAGAAAGGGCAAGAGAGAGTAGAAGAAAGAAAAAGAAAAGGAAGTGAAAGAAAGGGAGAGAAAGAAAAAGAGAGAGAAAGAAACAAACATAATCTTTATTTATTTTGAGAGCTCAGTTCCTTTCATTGGGAAAGAATGGGAAAGTTTGGGAAGCCCAGACTAAATCATTCACAATGATAACAGGGTGATACTGAGAGCAGTAAAACTAATTTATTGGGCTGAGTTTATCTGATTCCAGGGAAAGTGAGTACTGCTGAGTGTAGCTCTGATTGTGCTTGTGCCTGACAAGACACACAGTTGAGATGCAAAATTACATTAAGCAGATGTAGCCCATTAAGAAGCTGAGTCTGAAAATGTACTTTATCCTGTCAAGGCAAATCCTAGTTGAAAACTTTGGGCCTTTAAAAAAATCCAATGCTGCAGGAAGATGTTCTATTTTGGGTTTTATTGCTTTAATCTTTTCTGTGTCAGTCCTAGTTACAGAGTGATGATAAATATAAACCTACCTCCACCGGATTTCTAACATAACATAACTCCATTACCTAGCTCCAGCTCACTGAAGAGTCCCTTAGCATGGAACACAGTAGAACTGGTCCTGGATTCAATTATAATCCAGAATCAGGTGAGGCCAGATCTCAGAGGCAAACCAGGTAAAACTCAAATCATATGTTCCTACCCCAAACCAGGCTAAAAGGTAGAAGAAGAGAGGGAGCACAACAATTTCACCCCTTCCTCACACCCATCCATCACGATTAAGGTGCTAGGTTAGCTCAGATGAATGTGTCTCCATCACTGTCACCTGAAGCTGCATGAGATGATTCTCACCTCTCTGCATGAGAGCACCTGAAAAGATGTGGGATATGGAGCAGAAGGAAAACTTGGATGGGATTTGAGATCTGTGGAATTGCATTTGGTTGTGCTAGAACAAGGTGAGAGTTTTACTTAAGAGCATATTTGGTGAATTCCCTGACCCAATTCCTTTATAGCAATTCTACTTATAAGAATTCTTCTATTTTGGAAGAAGCTCTTCTCTGTGAGGGTGGTGAAGCCCTGGCACAGGTTGCCCAGAGAAGTGGTAAATAGAATTAGTTGATCTTACGGTCATTTCCAACCCTAACCATTCTATGATTCTATAAACTGACATCAATTGTAAAGCTGGGAAAGAACAATCGGTCTGGACTAAAAAAGGATGAAATATACAGTAATATACAGTCACTGACGTACTCAATTCTCATTGTTTTCACACTGTTTTCAGTGCCTAAAAGTCCCTTTGGAGCATCTTCTCCCTGACTGCTGATTTTTTTTGCTTTGGAGTATATCAGCTCATTCTCCACGATTCCTTTAGTCTCATGTATTCCATCCAGTAGACACAACATTGAAAGAAGAGTTCAAAAGTAACAGCAGGACATCAACAACAAGAAAGAAGGTCAATCTCATTAGACTGGCCAACATCATTTTGAGCAGAAAAAGGATGATGTTGAAAGGATGATCAGTGTATTTCTATGCAGGAAGATCTCTCAGCTTATCTAAGTCTCCTAAAGGTAAGCCAGGGCACTTAGGCTGTTAAACAGACTACATAGAGCAATGCAAAATACTTTGCAAAGAGAAATCCTCTACCAGCAATTTATTGTTCATGTAAAACACACTTACTGTATGGCATTCATTTTGCCCTTTGAAGTTCCTTTGTTTATACTTAATTATCTGGAACACCCCTGTTAATGGTTGGGAAAAGAAACTTACTTTGTACCAGAGCAATTAACAATATGAATCAAGTTCAGGGGCCTTGAGCTTGACATTTGATTGCAACCACCATGGACAATGCACTTGAATGGTTTCATTCTGTTTATTAACTCCACAAACAGTAACTTTTTGGGTTTCCTTAGAATTATGTGCAAATCCCAAGGTGAAAATGTTCCCTCTAATGGAGAGAAGAGGAAAAGTTAAATCCAACCAGCTATATTTTCATGTTTACCATGCTTGATTTCATCCATTTGTGTTTCGTTGTTTTATTTGGAAGGGTCTTTAAGCAATTTATGTAAAATAATATATGACAGCTGTAATCATTTGGGGCATAGGAGTTATGTAGGATCATGCTCTGATGTTATTAGTCCAGCTATGCTTAACAACTATTTAGCTTGGTTTATAAGAAGACCAAACATCAAAACAGAAGGACCTATATGACAATCATCAGGTTAAGAATGAACCTCATCCGACTTCTGATACCTGCTCTATGATGTCTACATGAAAAGGGTCACACTGACTCCCAATGGACACAATCCCCTCTTAGGAGGCACACCAGGATTCGAGTGCTCTAGAAGTATCTTCATTGACAGCACAACCTGTGCAATGTCAGAGGACGGGAATTGCTCCTGGGGGAATTCGTTCAACAACTTGGGACATTTCACTAAGATCCTGTTTAACTCAGCATCCCTCTTAGTGATTTGGGGCTGTAAGGACCAGACCTGGAGGTCTGACCTGACACAGAGAAGCCTTGACTGCCCCATCCCTGGGGCCAGGTTGGACAGGGCTTGGAGCAACCTGCTCTAGTGGAAGGTGTCCCTGCCCATGGAACTGGATGAGCTCTAAGGTCCCTTCTACCCAAACCATTCTATGATTTTATGTGTATCAGTGGCAAGGATGAGGCAGGATTGGCCCAATGGTTTTGCAGAGCTCATTTTTGTGTGTCTGCCAGTTTGCTGGTCAACAGTGGACCTGGAAGAACCCTTGGGATCAATGCTGTAGAAGGAAAAAAGCATCCTTGAGTCCTTGCATCACCAGATGCAGGGGTGCAATTTAATTACTCAAGGTTCACACTATTTGGTATGCCTTTGGGTGCCTCTTTGACATTCCTCCTCCAGCCCTGCTGGGCAGGGGACTCCCATGGGACCCAGGTCACTCCGAAGTCCTGAGCAAAACCTCAAATGGCACCAGCTGCTTCACTACAGTTTGCTGAGAGGAGCCCTATGTCCAGTGGAAGAAGAGTTACTGCAGGGGTCAGGGTGAGCTGGGGAGTTGTGGCTGCCTTAAATCAACCAGTTCTTTGCAACTGTCAGCTTGACACTTTTATGTCACGCCAAGGGCTGCTCCTCAAGCATGGATACACAGGGAGTTACTAACCATCATTTCCCACTATCCCCAGATGCAAAGATACTTCCAGCTCACACTGCCTGCAGCAAGGAAGGAAGCACCTGCAGAGGTGAGCACCGAGGTGGTATTTTAAGCTGTCCAAACCAGATGAGGAGAGCAGCCTTGGACAGAGCAGGAGCTGAGAAAAGAAAACAGTTTTCCTGCCTCAGCCTGGTCCTGGTCAACATGTGCAGCACTTGGTAAAATTAATTGCACATTGAGCAGGTAGAGGAGTGGGAAGTAGCTGCAGGTGGTTGTGTGTTCAGTGTCTACATGCAGCAGAGAAACATCTGGATCTTCCTTTGCATGATAAACCTCCTGGACCTGGAGAGCATTTGGTTTGGGGTATGCCCATTGGTTGGTTTTCTTTGGTGATGCAGTTGCTGTTACTAATGACTTTTATAATGGCCCAAATTATAGCATCTTATCCTACATTTCAACCTATTTTAAGGATAATCCCAAATAGAATCATAGAGTCACAGATTGGTTTGGGTGGAAGGGACCTTAAAGCTCCCCCAGTTCCAACCCCTGCCCCGGGCAGGGACACCTTCCACTGGAGCAGGTTGCTCCAAGCCCCTGTGTCCAACCTGCCCTTGAACACTGCCAGGGATGGGGCAGCCACAGCTTCTCTGGGCACCCTGTGCCAGCGCCTCAGCACCCTCACAGGGAAGAGCTTCTGCCTCAGAGCTCATCTCAATCTCCCCTCTGGCAGGTTCAAGCCATTCCCCTTGTCCTGTCCCTCCATCCCTTGTGCAAAGCCCCTCTCCAGGTCTCCTGGAGCCCCTTTAGGCCCTGGAGCTGCTCTAAGGTGTCCCCTTCAGGAGCCTTCTCTTCTCCAGCTGCCCCAGCCCAGCTCTCTCAGCCTGGCTCCAGAGCAGAGCTGCTCCAGCCCTCGCAGCAGCTCCGGGGCCTCCTCTGGAGCTGCTCCAAATTCCATGAGATTTAGGATGAGAAACAACGGCGTCAGAAGGAAACCCTGTAGAACGATAGACTTAAAAGCTCTCTTTTCTCTGAAATTCAGTAAGAGTTTTGAGAAAACAGGCAATCCTCAAGTATGTTGGAGTTGAGCTCTCGCACACCCTTAGAGCTTCAAACGCGGGGCTATATGCACCCAGCTTTACCTGTTCCCATTCTATAGTCCCACCTTTATTCCAGCCTGGTTTCATTGCCCATCACCACTAAGCAATACTTACAGCCCTGGTCCCAGACTGAGTGAATTTGGGGCCCAGCATTAGAAAATCCCAAAGAAATCCAGGTCTCCATCTAAAAAAGCCCATGTTTGTCAGCAGTTACCACTTAGACAGATCTGAGATATCGATAACTGGCATTTATAGGATTCAATTCTCTGTGGTTTTTAGTGTTTTGGCCCTTATCCAGAAAAACACTTATACACATGTTTAGCCTTAACATACAAGCCATCCCCATTCAAGCTGTCTCTGCTCTACTGGTGGGCAGACTCCCAAAGTAACTCAACCCATGACAATTTGAGGGTCTGAAGCTCTTCCCTGATGGCAGCACAAGAGCCTCAGCATTCTGGATCCAATGGCTTTCCCATAAGCTCTGCAGTCTTCGAAGCATGTTCCTTCATATCTCAGCTTCTTGGAGTCATGTACTTACATTATATCTTCTCTGCCTTTTTGTTTTCTTAAGAGAAATATCGAGGCCATGTGGTTCTGGTGAATACCTTGAAAAATTCCATTTAGGAGAAAAAAACCCTTCCACACGGCCCAGAAAGGATCTTTAAAATAACTCATTTCATCTTTACAATACAGACCAAATGCAGTCCACTTACTCTGAACAAAAAGCAAATAAAATCCATCCACAATGCATACTATGGTTATTATTTTTATTATTATTCTTGCTCTTACAATCAGAAAACAAAGCTAATGCTGCTCCCCTGAACAGGGGGTAACTTTTGCTCTAGATGAATAAACCATGGGTCTGCTGAGATATTTAATCAAACTCTGCCTGACTGATGAAACTGGTCCTGAGGGGAAAACAAAACACAACACAACATGTTGTACATGTTAAAGTCATTAATCTCAGGTGGATTTTAAGTTTCCTGTTCATTCTCCCCCTCTCCCAGATCTTGTTTTCTGCTCTGTCTCCCGTGTGCAGAGGACAAAGTTGTCTGTGGTTGCTCTGAGAAGCTTTTGGGCACAAAGCCCCAAGAGATGGTGTTTGATGACCCTGATGCAAGGAAGGCAAATCCTTCATGGTGAGGTGAGGGTGTTAAGGACAAGCCATCCCAGGGCTGAATTCTCCTCTTGCTTCCCATGTGCCCAAGTACCTCTAGATGCTTCCACCCACCATCTTCCCCAAGCAGGTAGCCCAGAGCTGGACAACACAAGCCCAGCTCACTTAGAGGATGCTAGTGGTTGTCTACAGGGATCTGTTCTCTAGCAGGAAAAGGAATGGTCCCTTAGGGACTTATTTATCACTTTCCTGACAAAGACACTATTAATTCTACTGGGGCTTGGAGCAACCTGGTCTAGTGGAAGGTGTCCCTGCCCATGGCAGGGGGTTGGAACTGGGTGAGCTTTAAGGTCCCTTCCAACACAAACCAGTCTGGGATTCAATGATTCTATTCTATTCAGATTTTTGTTTCCTTTCCCCACACCCTTTCCCCTCAGCAAGGGCTTTTGTAGCTGCCCATGGAACATTTGTGGGCTGCTGCTTTAGCATGATTAAGATACTTTCCATTTTGTGGACTAAAATAAATAATCCAATAGGAGTTTTCTAAAATGAATGTCATTTCCCTACCTTAGGGAGAAACCTAAATGATCTAAAACTGGAAGAGGGTGAAGATTGTGGGGGGAATTCATCAAAACATATAAATCCAGCTGGATGCACACAAGGTCTAAATCCTCAGATATGGAAATAGAATTAAGTCCAACCTGGTTCATTAAATCATGGATATTTTTTCAAGTGAGTAAATGCTACAAAGCCACCGAAATAATACTTTTCAAGACAGCTTGTCTTCTTCCCTCAGGGGTAGTAGTGTAATAGTTGGAAATGATTGTATTTATGGTGGTATATCAGCTGTATTTTCCCAGCTAATGTAAATCAACAGAGCTGTGTAGTAGAACATGGAGCTTGGCCAAATTATACCAGCTATTAGGATCTGGTAGGGCAATGTTATAGGAGAGGGAACTGTAGCATCACCTGACAGAGACGTTCACAGTAATTAAAGCCAGTTCATTCAGAAGCTGAAAGACTTCAGTGTTTCAGAGCAAAGCCTAGAAACTGGTTGCTGAGGGGCTGGGAGACGGAAGAAGAGTGGTACATGAAGGTCTTGCCCTGCTGCTAGGGATATATTTTCCTTGCAAAACGGGTAGTGACAAGTGTTCTCCCAAATATGTCTCAGACCACACATGCACAGAAAATAACTTGGCAGCCACGTTTTGGAGTCCTGTTGCACTGAGAATTGCGATTGAGAGCAAGGGCACCTCTCTTCTGGCCTCTTTGTGCTTTGCTGCTGCTGGCACAAGGAAAGTATCAGAGCCTGGTTGAGAGGAACAAGATGCACCATTAGACCTTCCACAGTATGGTCCAATGTTATCATCTCTTTGTTATAGACTCTCTTTTTATACCTAGATTCTATTAAAAGGAAAAGAAAACAGAAAGTCCTTGTCTCCCTCTCATAGAAAGCCATTTTCTGGAAAAAATGGAAAATGCCAGAGCATCAAGAGGGAAATGACCCTGATTTTCAGGATGAAGCAGGGCTGTGTAACAAGGGAGGCTGCAGTTTATCAGACCTTGCCCTGTGCATTACTCTTGTCTTGGTAAAACACATTGTCAATGCAGGGTAAGCTGCTCCAGAGAAGAAAAGGGCTCTAAAAATTAGGAGTTGTGGAAGAAGGGATGTAACAGTGTGAATTCATAGACCGACAGCCTAGGACATGGGCTGAGAACACACAGACTCTTACCTCAAAGAAGCAAAATTCAGATGAAGCCCATGATGAATTTCTAGAGAAGCCAGCAGAGATTTTGGGCCTGGATGCCTCAAACCGAAACCTCCGAATATCACAGCATTTCAATTCAGCACAGAATCATAGAATGGTTTGTGTTGGAAGGGACCTTAAAGCTCCTCCAGCTCCAACCCCTGCCACGGGCAGGGACACCTTCCACTAGAGCAGGTTGCTCCAAGCCCCTGTGTCCAACCTGGCCTTGAACACTGCCAGGGATGGGGCAGCCACAGCTTCTCTGGGCACCCTGTGCCAGCGCCTCAGCACCCTCACAGGGAACAGCTTCTGCCTTAGATCCAACCTGAACTTCCCCTGTTTCAGTTTGAACCCATCACCCCTTGTCCTGTCAGTCCAGTCCCTGACGAAGGTCCCTCCCCAGCATCCTTGTAGCCCCCTTCAGATATTGGAAGGCTGCTATCTTCAGTAACAGACAGCTATGGGCAGGGGCGGACACAAAGAATGAGGTACCACCATGGCTAAAGTCTGCTGAAGGGTCATGTCCCACCAGATGGACCTACAGATACCTGGTAGACTTCCTCACATCTCTTCATGCTCTGCAAACTTTCTTCTGACATGAGAAAACCAGCTGAGGAACACAGCTCTGGCGCTGGAGGAGTGAAACGCAGCTGAAAACAATGTGCATATAGAGCATTTCTTCCACCTCACTGTTTTTTTCGCCAAGCAGAAAGACTCAGGACATCAGCAAGGGAGCAAGAAAAAGAGTCATTACAGAATAGCATTGAAATGCTCAGATTTTTCTTTGCTCAGAACATCCCTGCCTCGCTGGCTCCATCAGCAACTGGAAATAAAAATTCCTTAGAAGAATGAAAGTAGACCGTTTCTTTACATATCAAACGAAGCCAAGTCCTGGCGTTGGAGAGCAGTGGGATTTGTGCCACCAGCCTGTCTGCATGTCAGCCTAAAGACACCCACCGCTCATCACACCACACTGCAGAGACGTTTTAGTCCACCAGCTTTTATGGGGTGACAATAACACAAACCACTGACAAACTACCAAAGGCTTCCTTTTGCCTGCTCGTGGCTGGGGGAGGGAAGGAGGCGAGGAGACCAAACCCGTTACAGCAAAGCAAAGTAGCTGAGGAGAGCAAAATATCTCTCATTTTGCTCTATAGCCAGCGATGCTTTTCTCCTCCAGGTCTCCGGGCTGCTCAGAGAGATGTCAGAGGCAGTTGCCTCCTCGACAGCAGCTGGGTGAGGGGGAAAAAGGGGATCTGGATGAAGATTGCAGTGTTATAAACGTATTTCCCCATAGAAAAAAGCCACTGTCCCCCTACATTTCTGTAGGAGTGATTTTCAGGCTATGTACAGCACTTCCTTAGGGAATGGGCTTCCCAAAAATGCTCTGAAGGACCTCACAGGCTCTGCTGCCTTCTGCTCCTATAGCAGACATCCTTCTTCAACATCACCTTTCCTAACAGGAACACAGATCTGACTGCCTATGGCAAGAGAAAAAGAGCAAGGAAGGGAACCTAACCCAAGCTAAAACCTCCCCTGCACAGCCACTTCTCTCCACATGTAGGAGCAAACCAACCATGAGAGGTATTAGTCAATTTGTTGTTAAGCTCCTTGGGGGCACTGAGATGTTTTGCCGATGAGAGTGATCGCTGATACAAAACAAGAATGGTGACTCTTCCTTTCTCTAAGTGCTATGTTCCATTGTCTTGACTGTATCTTGGCTAATTCTGCTCAAATGAAGAGGCTGGGAAAGCAGGGAATACAGGAACTTATCTATCCCACGCCAGCGAGTGCCTCGAGCCATGCTCTTCTCCTGTCTTTGGGAGGAAAACCAGGGTTGCTTTCCAAGAAGGAGAGTGAAACATAATAATCTAACATTTTGTTGCACCAGTAACTTCAGCATTTATTTCATACTATTGTTCATGCTTGTTTATAACATATCGATATATTTATGTAGGAAATAGAGTAGACAAAAGCATGAGATATAAATATATCTGTATGTTCTCATACAAAATATGTACAGCCACAGATAGTGGTTCTCTGCTGTCTCAGGGCAGGGCCACGTGAAGGACTGACACGTTCCCATTCCTTCCTGCTGGGAATAGCTGCTGCCCTGCTTCCCACAGCCAGGACCGGACCTGCTCCGCTCTTTGCAGTTTCTTGGGGCTGGGTCAATAGTTTATACAGGAAACAATGAGGCAGCGGCATATTTCCCTAAGGATTCGATAGCCCAGTGTGGCAGAACATCAGTGACTAAGGGCATCGTACCCAAAAGGCAAGAGAGAAAGAGAACAGGAGCTGTTTTGTCACTTTCCCACTGGATTTTGACTTCACTTTGATATTTTATCCTAATATCTCCACTACTATCTCATAGACCCCATAGTAGTATCTTCACTACTATCTCATAGACCCCGAGTCCTTCTCAGGGTACCCTATTCTGCCTCCATGATCCCAGGGGATTTTTTTGCATGGCTGAATTCAAAATCCCATCCAGCCTGGACAAGCCAAGGATAGCTTTTCCTGCAGCAGCGAACTGGAAGTCGCAGACCTGTGTAAAAGAAAGGTTTAAATGAGTTGTTCACTTCAGGGGATTGACCTGAAAACTTTCCACCTTTATCATCCTGGGTAGATGCTTCCCTGCTCAAAGTCTTTGGCAACAAAGGCAGTTATTGCTGAGAAGTTGTAGTGTTTTCCCTTTTGGGATGGTCCTAATGCAGACTCAGTACCTGTGCTGGAAGATAAGTGTGAGCCTCAGTTGTTTTCAAACAAGAGTTGCTTTCTACTTCTGTTTCTCAAAATACTAAGGCACTTGATGGCTGGACATCATTGGTGACCATAGGAAATATTCGGGAAGAAGATAACATCCTGAATGAGTTTTTGTCTTCTCAGAGAGCATTTTATTGGTGGGGGAAACATTTGTTTTGGGGTTTTAACAGTCTTATTTTTACTGGTGTGGTTGCTTTTCATTTTCCTCCTACCATCTTCCTTCAAGTCTGTGTCTTTACAAGATAAACGACGTTTAGTCGGGGAAATGATTTCTCTTCTCTGCACAGTGCTGGGGTGCCGCTGGCATCTCAGCTCCCAGGTGGAAAGAGGAGGGATTTCACTTGCACACGTATCTCTCAACAGTCCTCTCGCACTTTTTACAGGTCACGTAGCAGCACCAGTGGTACTTGCAGTGGCATCGCTCCACCACTTTGTCCATGTAGGGGTTGTAGCCTCGGCCGCAGCACATCAAGTCACAGCTGTCGCTCCCATTGGAAGTCTTGTTGCATTGCCTGGATGAAAGAATATGGAGTGAGCAAGCACAAATCATAGAATGGTTTGTCTTGGAAAGGACATTAAAGCTCATCCACTTCCAAACCCCTGCCACGGGCAGGGACACCTTCCAC